>NW_018128030.1:1384413-1392880 GCF_001952655.1 Monopterus albus | reverse complement strand
TAAATATGGGTCACGTTTGTGTGAAGAATGCTGATATGAGATATAAAACATAACGCATTGTCTAACAGACAATTTGTATTTAAATGTATGTATGTAAATCTGACTGTAAAAGAGTCAGTGCCTCACCAGCTGTCAACCTCACCGCACGTCACTGCCAGAGATGCAGCTTTCAGGACAAGTTATGTCATATCCCACAAAATCGCCAGAAAAAATAAGCCGTTTTCTGACGGCGAGTTTATTAATTTAGTGTTTGTTGGACTCTGCAGCACTAACATGCCCGGAGAAAAAAGGGCGCATATGAGAACGTCCCCTCTCCCGACGCACTGTAACGAGGAGGGTTGAGGACATCGCAGGAAATCTTTCGATCTACCTACATATGTGAACAGATATTCTCAGTGATGAAGTTCAACAAATCCAGATTTCAATGCACTGAACAAGTAAAATAAACTGAAAATGCACATCTTTAACATGCTGCAATAAACACCTTTTCAGTGTTATGTGAAGTTGAAAATAAAATGGAACTGTGATATAATATTTGTTTTTGTTTTTACTGTTTATTACTTCTATAGGAGTATTTTCCATTTTGACCTACATCACAATTTCATATATTTATATAAATATTTATAGAATATGCGTATTCTTCTGATTACCAGTATAGCAGCTAATCAACACATATAATTTACTGCTTTTTACAATGAGAGAGAATGAATATTCAGCAGAATTAAGTTCAAGTTATCATTGGTTCGGCCCTCCAACACAGTTCAGGTTTCTGATGTGGCCCCTTTTAAAAATTAATTGCCCACCCCTGCTCTAAAGCATCATTAAAGATTATGTTTTCTTTGTCAACCAAAACTGGTCACGGAGGCTCTGCACTTGTCATCTGTAATGAGCAGAGAAAGCGCAGCTGGTATTGGTGTATCAGTGCTACAGGAAACGAGTATTGAAACTTTTTCAAATTTCCAGAAGCGATATTTTTGACAACGCTACTTCCAAACAGTTTGCTTGAGCTACTTTGCTTGTGTGTTACATTTAACACTCATACAGCTTATGGATTGAGTTGTCCAGGCATGGCATGTAATAATTCATCATTGTTTGTCTCCCAGCTAAATTCACAACCGCAGGTATACTGGACCACCACTTCAGCTTTGTGTTTTAATGGGGCCATCTTATTTCAGTTGCTTGTAGCTGCCTCTGCCGGTGTAATCTATATACCTGTTGCAGTAAAGCACTCAGTGGAGAGACAGGATTGGATTTTTTTTTTTTTTTTTTTTTTAGTGATTGTCAGGTGACTACATTACTGGTGTAGCACCAAACAATTTTTGTAGTTGCCTGCTTTTTACAGGAATGTTTCCATTTTTGTTCACACCAGAGTCACGGAGGAAAATTTCCAGAGGTCTTCTTACACTTGGTAATTTCTGTTTGTTTCACCACAGGTAATCCTGGTGCAGGTAAACCCAGGTGAGGCCTTCACTATTCGACGAGAGGATGGTCAGTTTCAGTGTATCACAGGTAAGCTGTTCTGTTATTACAGTATATCTTTCCAGTGTGATTTTTGGATTTGAATGCAAGTTGTTGAACAGTGCAATCATAAAAGATAAGGTGGTCCCAAAATATACATTTTATTATCCATGTAATTATGTTTGGACCCAAGAGAGCAGACAACATATTGTCACTGTGTGGGTTTTAGGGTATTACAGCTGCAAGACAGATGTCTTCTTGGCTACACTTTTCACAGGGCTGCTGAAAAAAAGCTCCCAGAAATGTATGGCTCCTTTAAAATGCTTTGTTTCCTACTTATAGCCCCACATCTGTGGAACGCTATGAGACTGTAAATAATGCAACAAATATTTTTTTTGATTTTGGTTTTCTCAACAAAAAATCTGCTTGGAATCAGAATTTTGGGCAGTTACTTTGGTTTAAATAGAGAAGAGGTTTGCACTGTATATTTACTACAGCTTTGGCTAATTAGTAAAATGTGCATAAATGTCTTTTTTTTGTTCTTCTCTGAAATGTACTAACCCTGTTATAGGAAAAAAATCAGATGAGACCTCCATTTCTCTACATGTAGATAATTAACAGCAATGTAAATAAAGTGTGATCATCATCAGTGTAAGCAAAATCAGATAAAGAGGGATAAATTTTCACTTAACCTCTATGTCAAGAAGTCACCTTCATCTGAGTTCACTCAGCTTTTTTCAGCATGTGCAGTGAAAAAGGGGGCCGGTTGTCAGTGATGCACTGACGTGTTTCAGCAGATATGACAACAAGATGACGGTCATGTCTCACAGGTCCCATTTGGCTCGGTGATATAATTGCATCTTATGGTTCCAGCCAGTATCACTGTATGTATGAGCATTGATATGTGTTAAACCAAAATAGATGTTTTTAAGAGACACAAAGCCAATCAAGCTTCATTACTCTGATTCAGATCACACTTGCTTATGCATAGAACTATGTAAAAATGAGTTAAATGAAATGCTGTATATATACAGACATGATGAATAATATACAATTTATGTAGAAGATAAAGATGGATATGCAAAATGCTGCTGGATCCCAGAAATGTAAATCCTCTTCATTTATGATTTGAGCTACTGTATTCCTTTTTTAAACAGTAACTAGGATATTGACTTTTCATTACAGCACAGTCACAGAATGTGTCACCACTGTATTGTGTTTTTTTTTTTTTCCCCAGACTGCCCAAAAATTTCTAATCATTTTTCCCCTAATCAGCTTTGCTACCCGAATGTCATTTGGCACGCTGCTTTCCCCGCTTAATTTGACAGATGATAAAATGAACTGTGAACTGATAGACTATCATAATGTAAAATAAACACATGGTCTAATTACAGTGTGTTGGTAGAGCAGTTAGAGCAGAATGGCAGTGTTTGTGTAAGATGTGTTACACATTCGCATTTGTCCTGATGACAGTCATTTCCTTTTTCTTCAATTGCTGGTGATTGCGTTGGCTTTGTGACAGCAACAATGAAGCCTGGTTCCAACACGAGGCTGACGTTGTGAATGGAAGACAGCTGGAGTAGTTGCAGGAGGTAGAGTTGTGGGGCCATAATTGTAAACGATTATGTTAAAATGTAGTTGCCCGGGAAAACATCGATCTGAAAATGACTTGCTTTGTTTATGGCTTGCTGCATGACATCCCTCCATGACATTTCTGTCAGCTCAAAGCCACTCTCCTCTTACATATTCAGTTTATTCTAATAAAGAAAACTAAAGGATGCCAGCATAATAAAGGTTTGTGAATGTATAATGGTTGCTACCTTTCGTGACCACGCAGGTAGGTGCTCCCCATTTTAGCATGAATCTAATGACCCATGTGCAGACTAGTGCTTATTGTCTCACTGTTGAAAACACTGGTATTTCTTGCATTTAGCCTTTGACTGTGTCTTGTGACATATATGAATCAACAGTAGGACAGTAGGTCTGAGCAGTAGACCTCAGGCATCCAGGTTTAGATCACAAAGAAGCAAAAAAAAAAAAAAACAGTGACTAAGTGATGCTGCTGAAGCAGGAACCCATCATACAGTTTGTTCACGCAGGGGCTCTTCTTCATACTCCTGCCTGGCTGAACTCCCACACTGGGCTCCTATTATGAGCTGAGTAAACCTTCCTAATGGGGAGCAAGCATACATAGTCTCTCCATCAGAAGAGAAACAAAGAGCTGAGAGGTGCCACATAGATCAGTGTGACTGCTACTAACTGGCCTGTCACAGGGTGCACTCATCTCTTTGTGACGTGAATAGAGGGATGACTCACCGTTTTCAGCGCAAGGAGGGAGAAAGAAGAGTGTGTGTGTTTGTGAGTGCAGGCTTGAACATGTGGTTGGTTGGCTTGGTTTTTTATGCTTTCACAACAACAGACTATCCCTGTTCACTTAAGTGCCTGTTGTGCGTATGCATGCTTTCATTAACTAACCCTGGTCTGTACAGACAGGAACAGTGTGACACACTTACAAAGCCAGGGAGATCTGGTTTACACTTATTTTTTTTCAGAATTTGCTCCTTCCCACACTGGTTTGTGTATTCAGTCATGTATTTTTAGCAGCTGGATGTGCATAATTGCTACATGTTAGCGCAGGGCAGTCTGCTTAATAAGAACAGTCAGTCTTGTAAAATGCAGTTTATAAGAGGCATTTGCCTGTTTTGGTATCTGCCTTGGAGGAGGGGCCATTAGTGGGGGAGGCTAATTAGAGTGGCAAATTTAGCATTGCCCTGCTCCCTATCCTCCTTTCTACAAGGTGAGATGTGTATGTGAGTGGACATGCCCTAATAGCTTTAACTGGGACCCCCAGCATTCCTATGGTCAGCCTTCCTCAGCGTCTGCGTGCATAGATCTGAAGGCTATATCACTGGCGCCAAACAATAGACTGCCTGATTAGCTTGGTGAGTGATGAGGTAACTCAGCATCAGGACCATTGGGTTGATTAGACCCACTTCTTTATCTGACTTAGTCTGCTGCTGGTGATTCACATCACTTTGGATGATTCAGTCTCTGGTTGATGGCAGAAAGCATGATTTAGTTCCACTGGGCTTATTGAGCCTGATAGAGATGTGCCTTCATCCACAAAAGCCAAGACAACCATTCTGTCATCTCGACAGGGAGCTAAGAAGAGTCAATGTGCAGACACCTGGCTCAATTTCAAGCCATGTTGCCAGGGCCCCCTGCCTTTTCTCTCTAGTTGTTGGTCACCAAGCCCATTTGTCTACTTGTTCCTTATCTCTAATGCTGTAGATGTGAAACACCTAATGTCGTTCCTGATGGTGCTGTAGATGTGCTCAGTCGGTTTTCTGACAGAGGGACTTCAGGCTGCCATGTCCCCTGTGCAAGAAACTGAGCAGCAGGACGTGCACTGTTGAACATCTGACACCGTGCAGTGAGGTGGTAAACATAATGTCAAACAAGTTTAGTCCGTCTTAAGAAAAATTCTACTGGAATTTCCTTGTAGGAGCTATACTGCCACCTTTGTTATTTTTTATATAACTCTTCAAGACAAGTTTGAGATTTTAGGATGGAGTGAAAACAGTGCAAAGCCCCTTTCAGACATGCGCTGGAACACTGAAATTGTCTAGACTTAACCTAGGGGAGCTGTATGTGTGGACGCAAATGTCCGAGTCAGTCAACCTGGACTTTAAGCAGACTTTACTCTGACAGCTCCCTAGTACAAAGTCCACGTAATGTCCGAGTGAGCTGGAGTGAGCCCGTGTGAGGACACAGCAGCATATAGTCCAGAGTATTCACACGCCCAAACAAACATCCAATAGTGAAGAAATACGGTCATTTTCAATGAAGAGACCAAAGACAATATCTAATTGGAGTCACGGTGAGATTTGGGAACTTCTGTCATTAACAGCAGGCAGCAGAGTCTCCAGACAAGGGAAGAGACTCTGTTGTTTATGACCAGATTACAAGCTGGCTACGTGATCGCATCATGTCCTGCTTCCTGCGTGCTCTACCTAGGTACGCCCCCAGCACCCACCCCCGAACTGGAAGGTCAGCGGTTCGATTCCCGTTACCTCCAGTCCATATGTCCTGGGCAAGACACTGGACTCCAGGTTGCTCTCGATGGCCAGAGCAGAGCCTTGCATGGACATTGGTGTGTTTGAGAGTTGGCGCCACAGATGGCTGCCTCGGTTCTGTACCGGAGACAAATTCCTTGTGTGTGTGTGTGTGTGTGTGTGTAACATAATCAGCCAATAAAAGTGATTATCATTATCATACACCAAACTGAGTATTTGCGACATTTGTGAAAGGGCAACTCTCGACAAAGTCCGGGCCTGATGTGTAAAAACAGCTCACGTGGTATCATCAATTGAATAGAGACCTTCTGGGTCTGGTTGTGCTCAGAAAGACCATGTGACATGTGCTGGAAGGCAGATCTGTACAGCCACACTCAAAGGTGAGGTGACTGGACTTCATAGAGAGGAAATGCAATATTGTTGAAATATGTGGAAAACACATTTTCAGGCAGTCTGTCCTGGCCAGCATTCATATTGCATTTGTTTTTACACACGATGGTGCCAGAAATAGTTTTTACTGAGACAGTGGTGATTTGATATGGATGGGGGAAAAAACTGAGCTATTACAAAAATGATTTTTTTTTTATATACATATATAGTGTTTGCCAAAAGAGCAAAAATCCAGGCATGGATTTTTTTTTTTAAACTTTATTTCCAGTTTATTTGTAGCTAAACTGTCAGATTTACCAGAAAGTTAGAAACGAGCCATTTCACTAGAGAAAATATGAGTTTCAGCTGCACAAGGCATATCCCTACTTTGTACATCCTGTCTCTCATTATGTTCTTTAACACTATCCCTCCTTTTCCCCTTTCTCATCTCCCACCCCTCTGTTTATTCAGAGCCTTCCACTGAGTTTACATTGTAGCTCAAAAGTCATGCACACAGTTGTGATTTGTTGTAAGATTCCTCACCCCAGGCACCTTCTCTTAAGCAAAAGTCATCACATATGGCTCATATGATCCCACTGCAAACATCAGACACTCTATCAACATTACCACATTATTTTTATATTTGCCACCTCCATCATTTAATTCCAGGGACATGTACACAAATGTGTGTGTGGACGCACACAAGTGCAGTTCATTCACGGTTTCCTCAGTGAGTAGCTCTAAGAATGACTGAGCTTGTGACTCATTTTCCTGTAGCTGGGTTGATACCAAGTGGGAGAGAGAAAGGTATAGAGGACAATAGAAGATAATGAGAGGGAGGAATGTTCAAAAAGACCTTTTTGTTTTTCATCCAAGTTTATTCAGGGGTGGGATGTCTGGAACAGTGTGAATCCAAGTCCACTCAGCTGTTTTTGTGTTTGGTTAATTATCAGCATCACTGTGTTTGTGAGGTTGACTAGAGTGGACACCTCATATCTTGAACAGAGCCAGATAAATAACTATAAAAATATGCACACACACACACACACACACACACACACATCTGGCCCCTGTGGTTATGGCCTTCAGCTCGTTCTGGGCAATAAGCCCAACCTTGGAAGCGAATGGTTCTCCTGTAAACGTCACTCATGCTACTGGGGTTGCTTTGAAATGTCAGAAATTCAGACAAAGTTTACTAATACCCCCAAAATATAGCTGTTCTTATGAAAATGTTCCATTCTTTACTGCACCGCTTCCTCCCTCAGGCTCTTGTCCTTCACACTGACCATTGGAGACTGCCTGTTTCCTCTGTCTGCCTGGATTGGTGGTGGTTGGATGCTAATGGGGCTCTCTATCTGCCTGCATTGGTGGTGGTTGGATGCTAATGGGGCATACTGTGGTGAAGCAGCCTGGCTAAGGATGAGTGTACACATCCATGACTCTGTAATCTACTAATAGAATGATATGCTTATTGTAAATTACTACCCTCCCAATTGATTGAAGATCATTCCTCTCGGCACGAAAAGTGCCAACCATTTACCACAGTGCTATTTCTAAAAATCAAGTTTAGGGTTGTAGCTTGCCGTTAGTACATTTCTGTTTTATTGACAGTTTAGTACTTAACCTTTTTCCCTTGCTAGGCTGTAATTATTAACCTCTGTCAGTTAGGCTGTCTGCTTTCCCTCACCTATCCTCTTTCTCCTCTTTATTTGTGGATGGAGAAAATTTATTAGCTGTAATTAATAATCAAGCCCGCGCCCTCTTTATAGACTCCGAGTTCATCATGTTGCCATTGAGAGCTTATTGAGAGCTCCCATATGAAACCTCTTTGTCTCTCTACCTGTCTCATACTTGTCTCCATCTGTGCCTTTCTCTATTGTTTTCACCCTTGTCTTTTCCCAGCCAGCCTCTTTCTAAGCTTTTCTTCTCTGCTCTCTCTTATTTTCATCGTTTAATTTAAGGTTTATTTGTACATCTGATCATTTTGCTTGAATAGTTTTCTCTGTTTGTAGTATACCTTAGAAGACCCATGTGAAGTCCCACTTTTGTTTGGGTTTGTTTGTTACCAGCTCTGTCCTTTTTCAAACAGGAGGAAACTGGGTGCTCAACATAGCCTTACCATCCTTGCACATCTGTGTATGTGTGCAGATTTGCGTCTGGAGTTAGGTCAGTCTCTCCATCGGCTCTTTCACCAATCCTGACCAGTTATCCACATCTTCCCACCATAACCCACTTTGTTGTGTCCCTGGCCACTCGGACACACTGCACTAGATCCGATCCTGTGGGCAGGCGGAGACAGGGAGAAGAATGTGGGTGTAAATGTGATGTTAGCGGGAGGTGATGGTGTTGCCAAAGTGTTACCTAGTTTCTGTTTACACTGCCAGAATGGGCAGCTTGTTTGTGATTATTCTTGGCTCAGTGGCAGCCCGCTGTGTTGAGAATGAGGACTGATGTTTTTCCCATGGCTGCTTCCTCTGGAAGGCTGGCACTCCACGGCCACGTCAGCACAACCAATTCCCCAGTTGACTCAGGGGGAGGAGAGAGAGAGAGAGGGATGTGGCCTT
>NW_018128030.1:1358354-1384389 GCF_001952655.1 Monopterus albus | reverse complement strand
ACCTTTCTCTCCCTGTGCTTTCTGCTAGCCCTTCTCCCTGTGCTTTCCAAGTCGGTACACACAAAAGTCTTTCACTCCAAACGGACAAACAGTGACATACTGGCTGCTTTGATTCATCAGATTTCCTGTTAGTGAGCATCAGTAGCACTAACTTAGGTAAATTACTGAGTCTATTCAGTCTTTAACCTTGTTGATGTCAATATAAGAGGCCCACCTGCTATTTGTGTTATTTTATTAGCAGATAAATGAATGAATACAGTATATTCCTCTTGATACATATGATCATGGTACACTAAGTGAGTAGGATAAGGCACTAATGTGCTATGAAATGCTCTAAGGAATGGTAGGGTAGAATTTGAGTGCACATCACTACTTGAACTACTATATTGCACTGCAAACATGGCTTCTCTGTTTTGAGCTGTTGAGTGTAGCAGTAAACTGTGGGCGGGTGATTCTATGTTGAAGTGTACACGCTGTTCGTTGATTACACCAAGCTAACAGAGTGTGACCCAGTACACCAGCCCTTCATGAAAGTTATAATATTAAACTGGATAAGAGATTTGTTGGTTCAATTCTATGATCATTTTGTAGACTATAGTTTGTGGTGTAATACGGTACAACATTATGCTAAGAGGCCTTTCTTATTTAGTTTACCCTGAGGTGGGCAGAATATTAAAACACCTGTCATTTTAGTGCAATACAATTTAATAGCACCACAAACTTCAGCCTCCAAAAAGACCAAAAACTTAAATCAGCACCTCTTTAAAACAGTTTCAACATTAGCTCAACTTTATAATGGTTACAGTATTAGGATATATTGTAGGGCTGATGTGGCAGACTGCATTAATTTGAGCTAGGTTTACCTAACAAACTGACAGCTGTTCACATGTCAACACTCACAGGCTGTTTCCCTCCCCTGAGAGTTGGAGTCTGGACTTCAGCACCTGGTGGGTGGTGCTACGTGTTAGCCAGGGGCAGTTTCACTGTATCATTACACTGGCAGGCCTCTGTAGCCATGAGTCCATTATGGCTACATTAATGCTTGTATAGAAGTGCTTTCTCTCTGCTTGCACCAGCTTTGACAAAATGAAGGGAAGCTCTTCCTCAAGTATGCCACTTGGAGGTCAGCATGTGTTGTGCATCTTTTTGCTCTCCTGCATAGCATCTGATGTTGGGGCCTCAGTGTTTATATCTTGGGTTTGTAACAAAAGATGTGTAAATGTGCAGATTTGGCCCAGAAGTCCCCGTCTCTCCCCGGCTTTCTGCTAAGCTGTCACTTCTCTGAGCTGAGCTAAGCAACTGCACTGGCCCGTACAACAGAGCCGCACAGGAAATTGTTATTTCTCAGCACTTTTGTAAAGTGGTCTTCTTGCATTTGTCAGTAAAATGCATTTCTCTGCCTTTTCTTACTCAGGTATTCAGAAAATGGAATAGTCATTATAAATGCAGCTGGTTTAGAAAAGAGAATCAACTATACAGGGATTTTCCCATTACAGAGGAATAAGAGGTCAGCTCAAGTGAAAACCTGCCAAGTGTCATATGCCATAGGCGCTGAAGTGAGAGGAGTTATGGTAGTCCATTTATTATCTGTGTACAAGGATTAAGGTGACTGGCAGTCACAGCACTTTCAAGGCTTGGGTGAACAGTAAATGGTAAATTGACTTGTATAGCACTTTTCTATGTATTTAAGCACACTCAAAGTGCTTTCACACTGTTTACCTATTCACCCATTTGCACTCACGAACACCCACACTCGCACACCAGTGGACGGTAATACAAAAGATAAGAAACTACTGAAATAAGTCTCTGATTAAAAAGTGGAGAGTACTGTGTGAGGCATAAAAACTAGGTTTGTATTGTAATATTTGTTAGCTGTTCGGCCCAGACCTAGGGCCGGACTGGGATTGAAGTTTGAGTTCCTGAGCACTACTTGGACGCTCTCAACATGTTTACCACAGATGACACAGCTGTTTGCCTGAGGTAGGGTGTTTGATCTCACTTCTTCCTTCTTCCCAGGTCCTGCTCAGGTTCCCATGATGTCTCCAAATGGTTCAGTGCCTCCAATCTATGTGCCTCCTGGATATATTTCACAGGTATTCATTCTATGCTATTTCCAGTCCATTGTTTCTTTTTGGCCTTTTGTCAAACTCTGTACAGGTTTGAAATCTGCTTGTCCACGCTCCTGTTTGTTGCCTCTTAGATCATAGAAGAAAATGGAGTGCGGCGGGTTCTGGTCTTACCTCAGCAACCAGAGTTCCACCCAGGGGGCCACTCCCCTCTCCACCACCCTCCACCCCCACCCCATGCCCACCTGCCTGCCTTCATCCCACATCCTGCCATGATGCCCCCGCCACCCCACTTGTACACAAGTATGGCAGGGGGCGTGGGCGGCATGGGGTCTCAGCCAGTATCATCCAGCTCATATTTACTCAGAGCAGGGTGAGTTGGCTGTCTGAACTATATTCTTATATTGAGATGTTTGTTTGTTTTCAGCATATTATTTCCACAGTCTAGTCATACAATCAGGGCATGAGACAAACTGTTTAGTCTTTCAGTTTCTCAGTCTTATGGGAATTTACTTCACTACTGTGCTGTTTATTTGTATGTTCTTCTCAAAGTAACTTCTGAGTTTGTCATTTTTTTTAGCCTGACTGCCAGACAGCCCTTTTTGTAATCCTGTCTGTGTCATTACCAACTTACACATTATCTTTTTGTTCCTTAGTCTCTGCAGATTCTCACTCCCAACATGGACGCCCACCATTTGTTCACAGAGACGACAGAACTAGCAAAACATACGAACGTCTGCAGAAGAAACTGAAAGAGCGTCAGGGAGGCGGAGGGCCGTTGAAAGACAGCCCTCCCTCTTCACCACGGAAAACTTGCAGCAGCCCCCCAAAGGTGGATGTTCACAATGGCATTGGGGGCAAAGGGCTGGAGGTGGAACAGGGGCAGCTTAGCAATGCGCTGGCTGGCCCTGACAAGCAGACGGGCGGGGGAAAAAGTGGAGAATCAAGAGGTAAAGAGGTCAAAGGGTAGAGGTGTCTATTTCCAATAGGGCTGAGAAAACCTTTTTTTGGATGTTAGGAGCATGTTGTGTTTAGGTGCTGAGAATAGTGCCTCAGTTTAGCTGTAGCAGCTGGTGGCAGTGAGGGAGCAGTAACATGGCCAACATTATTCTTGATTACATGAACTCTTTGACTGCTCATTAATCATTAACAATGCCGCTTGGTGACACCATTGCACAATTAAGAAGTACTGTCAATTTTGTAAGTGGAGAAAAAAGTAATTTGACCTCATGAAGATTGCTGAAATGTAGCAACACAGGAATATAATATTTAAATTTGTACAGTTACCTTTTCTTAACCTTTTGATGAAGATGAAGTTGTTGGATTTTGTTACAAGTGGGCATAAATGATGAAGTTACATCCATTACTACACTGTACAATAAGCACACATACAGGACTTTCAGAAATGTTACAATAGCAAGACAGATATAACAGTGCACACAAAATCCAGCAGAAACAATTGCGTCTGAATTGCCTCTAATGGGCATGTTATTATTTGTCATATGTCTATTTTTTTTCTCAGTTTAGTCTTCATTTCATGCAAACAGTTATGCTATCTACATTTACCTGTATTTCTCTTTCAGAGCTTGACGAGGAAGCTCAGGCCCTGCAAGCTCTCCTGAGTACCATCAGTAAACCAGTGGTTTGTATTCACTTCTCTATATGTTTCTTTATCTAATTAATACAATTTGCATGATTTTAATCTGGATTAGTTCAAATGTGCTGGGTTCTTTTGACATCTATGACAAATGCTTACGGATTTATCATACGCTGTTACTAAGGTCTGAAATCAGTGTATAACTCCTTGCAAAACAAATCTATAAAGAGATGATGGTTATAGTTAAGGTTTGATATCTAATACAGGGAAAGTTAAATTTCAGTTGAAAGTATTTTTTTCCCGTCTTTGCTGCTACACCAGTTTGTTAAAGCACTGAGAATTGAAAAGTAGTAAGGTGGGAGGAGGAGGTGCAGACTTGACCTGATTGAGTTCTTCCACACATGAATTTCCCTGCAGTGTAGCTGAGGCTATTTTTAAGCCTCCTCAAAACAGAATGACAAATCTTAAGGTTGCACATCACATCCCTGCCAAGTGTTGAAAAACCTTTTTCCAAAGTGCCACCAGCTTGAATGTTTTGATCTCTCTCTCTTTTCCTCTACCAAGCAATGTGATTTTTGATACCTTGATATGATAGGTGTCAGACATCCAAGCCAGAGGAGTAGTAGTGAGCTGGAGTGCACCCACCGAGCCAGAGAGTGAGAGCAGCAGTGTGGAGAATGACCGCAGCCCCCTGGAGCCGCTCAGCTACGAGGTCTCCATCTCATTCAGTGGCAAAGATGGGAAGTTCAAGAGCGTGTACTGGTAAGTACAAGCAGCAGGATGCTACAAGGCTCAACACCAGCTACATTAGAGATTTTACTTCAGTTATTTGAAACCACACTAAAGGATGTGTTTGTGTTTTTTTTTTGTTTGCTTGTTTTTCTTTCATGCAGTGGGGAAGAACTAAGTGCTACTTTAGAAGACCTTCGACCAGCAACAGACTATCATGTCAGGTTGGCATAACCTTCCCTGCCTTTGTTTTAACTACAGTGTTAATGATCCAAAGAATAGTGTGTAACAGTTTTGCTCTTACTTGCTCAGGGTCCAGGCCCTGCGCAACTGTTTACAGGGAAGCCCATCTGAGGCTGTGAGCTTCACTACTTTAAGCTGTGAGCCGGATCCTCCCAACCCTCCCAGGAAGGCCAGCGGGACCAAGAACTCACTCGTACTCCAATGGAAGGTGAAAAATAATTGGAAGGTTAAAACCCATAAAGTGATTCAGAAACTATCTTTCCTGAGGTCCCCTTTAGTGTGCTGCTTTATCATCCATGGCTTCCTTTGAGTTTTTCCATTGCCAGCAGTAAAAGACAGTGGTGGCACACATCACCTTCCAGGTGTGAGTTTTTAGTAAGGCACATTACTGTTTGGTCTCTGACACATTCATAGGTGCAGTTAAGGCCAATTCAGATAGAGCATGTTTTTAAACATGTTTTTCATGCAACACATAGAATTCCATTCTATCAAATGTGTTCTCTTGTCGGTCGGCCCGGTGAAGACTGTTTGTCTGTCCGCTGTCCTTCCAGCTCATCAGGAGCTGATGACTGACAGCTGCTCTGACGCTGAACACACTGTTCACGTCTTGCTTTCAGTCATACTGTGGTTACCTTCTTGGTTGAAGTACAAGGTAACTTTACAGTACAAGGTTGTTTGAAGTTGTTTGAGATTGGCGAACTGTTGAGGACTTAATTTAGCAACCACTAAAAACTGTCACTGAAAAATAACTAGCCTATGTTAAACTCTATAATTATTAAGTGTCTGTTCACCTTCATAGAGAGAGAGAGGGAACGTGGATTAGTGATTGAAGATAGAGCTCAGAGAGGGACAGATGAGGAGAGGTAAGTGTTCAGGCAGAGGACCCACCCCCCAGTGGCCGACATTGCCCCCACTCAGAACCTCTTGATCCATAGGAAACACTGGGATGGTGATGCTGAAGCCATCTCAAAACTTCCCACATTTCTTTCACTATGCTCTTCTGCTTTGTCTATGAAATATTATTTTCCTGTCAGTAGGCATATACTTAAAAAGAATAAGTAAATTACTGGTGTATAGATTTGTGACACACTACCAGTCAGAACTTTGAACACACTTTCCCAGTGAATTGAATGGGAGCACATGTCCAAACCTTTGACTGGTAGTGTATAATTATAATAATAATAATAATAATATATTTTATTTGTAAAGGCGCCTTTCTAGGCACTCAAGGTCGCCGTACAGCACAGACACCAATATAGTACAGTTCAATACAATAAATAAGATAAAACCAAATAACTCAAAGTAAAAATAGAATACCATTAATAAAACAACAAAATAAAATAATCAAAGGACAAGGTTAAGATGTGAGGAAGGACAAAGAATGAGGATTAGGTGGGATAGGCGACACTAAACAGGTGAGTTTTGAGTCTGGATTTGAAATGCTGAATAGAGTCAATGTTACGAATGTCGGGTGGTAAAGCATTCCAAAGCCGGGGGGGCAGAGCGACTAAATGCCCTGCTCCCCATAGTGGTAAGGCGGGCAGAGGGAAGAACAAGATGAAGAGAAGAGGCAGAACGAAGAGAACGGGAGGGAATGGCAATATGAATAAGGTTGGACAGATACGAGGGTGTGAGACCGTGAATAGCTTTGAAGGTGTAAAGAATAATTTTATAATTAATTCGGAACAGCACAGGCAGCCAATGAAGCTGCTTCAAAACAGGGGTAATGTGATGGATAGAAGAGGTTTTACTAATGATACGGGCAGCAGAGTTCTGAACCAGTTGAAGTTTATGGAGGGATTTGTGAGTGAGACCAAAAAGGAGAAAGTTACAATAGTCAAGGCGAGAGGTGACCAAACTGTGAACGAGTATCGCAGTGGTACGAGAAGTGAGAGAAGAACGGAGGCGATTAATGTTACGTAGATGAAAATATGCTGACCGGGTAATGTTATTAATCTGGCTCTGAAATGAGAGGGTACTGTCGAGGATAACACCCAGACTCTTAACCAGAGGGGAGGGGGAAACAGAAGAGTTATCGATGGAAATTTAAAAACCGTCTACTTTGGATAGAATTGATTTAGTACCTACTAAAAGAAATTCAGTTTTATTACTATTCAGTTTGAGAAAATTATTTGAGAACCAAGACTTTATTACAACCAGGCCTGATTGAAATGTGATAGTCAAACTATGTTTGGTTGATCTACAGGCTCCATGTGACAACGGTTCCAAAGTCCAAAACTACGTCCTTGAGTGGGATGAGGTATTTATCTTTAAAGAAATGTTGAACATATGCACCAAAACCAGCTGTTTTCTGTGCAGTTGAAATTTTGAGTTACTTGTTCTCTAAAGTAAAGACTTTGTTCTCTGAAGGGGAAGGGCACTGGGATTTATGCACAGTGCTACTATGGGCCTCAGAAGCAGTACAGAGTGACCAAGCTTTCACCAGCTTCAAGATATTCCTTCCGTGTTGCAGCCAAAAATGACATGGGTGTAAGGTAGGTGCCTTGACATGCTATAGTAGATTATTAGTAGATGGCACCCTCCCTGTTGTCCATTTTTATGTTACTGTTTTCTTCCATTCACTGTCTCCCTCTGTTTATGCACGTGTGTCTCTCACTTTGCCTCTCCTGTCACTTTCTCCCATTCTCTCCCATCCTCTGTCTCTCTCTGCCCTCCCCAGTGAGTTCAGTGAAGTGGTGGACCTGTTCACCTCATGCAGTGTGCCATTGCCACCCTTCCCTCCAGAGCTGGAGATGGCGGGGGTGACCTGGCTGTGTCTGAAGTGGCAGAGGCCCACTAGCTCTCCAAAAGAAGACGACATCTTCTATATTTTGGAGATGGAGGAGGAAGGCTCGGTATGTTTCTCTTTAAGCAGTAATATCTGCAACATATTATACATATTGTTTATTGTAAAGTGCTTGCTGCTGTTGCAGGGCATTTTCACACTCCTAGTTCATTTGCCGTAGTCCATATCAACAGGCCACTTTGTAAACTTGGTCCATTTTCCCCCTAGATTCAGTTTCCTTTCACACACAGAAAAACCCAAGTGAACCAAAATGCATCACTATCAATCACGTGAGAACCTTCCCTTTGCTCACTGGTTGAATCGCCTTAAAATTATATAATATGTTTCTACACATGGACGCACACTTGAAGCTCTTTACACTATTTCCCATTCACCCATTCACACACCAGTGTCATCTTTGGGTGCAGCTGCTGAAGATACAAAACTGCTTCACCCTTTGGAAAGAAGATGTGCAGCAGCAAAATGGAGTGAATGTAAACCATGAACAAATTCCACTTTGTTTTTACATCTATAATCAATTAATATTAGACAGTCATTTTCCTGATTGATGTTCATCCTTACCATCCTTACCATTCCGCTATTCATTTCAACCCAGCCAAAAGAGAAAATGAAATTCTTATTTTTTGTGACACTTCCAACAGTTTGCTCTAAAAGTTATGTGACCTACAGTCTATAGCTGCTGTCACTTTTGTCACTTGCACTACCTTAAGCAGCTACCTGCAGACATAGTGCCTGTCAAGAAAAGACAAAGGAGTGCCCCTACCTCCTATATCTGCTTGTCTCCTGCAGAAAGCCTTGTTTTCTGTGCTACGATGGTTGTCTTGTCAAGTCATTGCTCACCTGGTTTTCTTTCGCTTTCCGTCATTTGTCTTTGTGCCAGGGATATGGCTTCCAGCCAAGCTACGATGGCGATGAGCTCTCCTGCACTGTCAGGAATCTCCACAGGAGTACCAAGTACAAGTTTAGGGTAAGGAATCCCTGCGATGTTTGCAGTCAGAGCTGGTGATCCACAGGTTTAATTTCAGCTGCAGTAGAGTGTTTATATGTGGAGGGGACAGGGTTCAGGCAAAGGAGTGGGCTGAGGCCCACAGTGGCCCAATGACTCATCTGTTTGCAGGGTTTTGCCAGCAGGGCGGTGGGCAACAGACAGCATAAACAGGACAAATCCACTGCTGTTGATCACATGCAGTGAGAAACAAGTCAAGTGTTTGAGCCATGTGTATTTTTTTTTCTTTGTCTCACATACCCTCCACTCCTCCAACCCCCCTTTATTCTGACATGTTGGTGTTTCCCAAAGAATTGGATATTACTTGTGAAGGGAGCTCATGGGTCTTTTAAAATGAATTATAGTAATACTGTAGTAGGCTACGTCTGTGCTATGATCTGTCCGTCCTGCAATAGCTGGCTCTCCCACAGCTGCAGCATGTTAGCTGCTGCCCTCCTCCTCTCCCAGCATACATCTCTCTCTCCAGCCATCATTTTCTGACCCTCTCATGCTGCTTCAGCAGCACTAGTAAATATTCGAAATGAATCATTTGG
Organism: Monopterus albus; assembly: GCF_001952655.1. NCBI lineage: Eukaryota > Metazoa > Chordata > Actinopteri > Synbranchiformes > Synbranchidae > Monopterus > Monopterus albus. Next base: position 1,375,409 of record NW_018128030.1, on the reverse strand, counting down.
TTCGCTGATCACTGTAGTCGGACTTTCCCACGTGGTTTCTTTTTTTTCCTGATATTCCCCTGGACTGAGGGGCCAGACATTCAGTGGCAGAGTTTCTGAACTAGCATCCTCAGACAGTTATTTGCTCTTCTTTCTTTTCTCCATGCTCGTTGTGGTACATAAGACACAAAGGTTGAGTCAACTTTTCTCCGTTTTAACTCATTGCAAGAGTGATTTCTACATTGCCAGCACCTGCTGATTGTTACAGGTGAGTTTCATTACACATTAAAGGAGCATCACATGCTTGAAATACAACTATTTCAGATGATTTTGAAAAGGTGTCAATAAGTCTGTCCACTCCATGTTTGGAGTTCTGTGGAATGTATCAGATTTGACTTTTTGTGTCATTCCAATGCAAACAAAAGGAAATAAACATGAGAATACCAACAAATCTGTGACTGCAACAGTTTTCTGGGAAAAGTGGTGTGTTTTCTGACAGAAATGCAGGGGTACTAATATTTTTGGCCCCATGAGCAAATACATGCCCAATGCGCAACACTACACTGAAATAAGATTTATCCTATTTAAATCAATAAATCAATATGTGGCAGTCATTGTTGATATTGTGGTTGCCCACCACAAATAAGTCAGTGTATGGGTTCCCAGCATACATCTCTCTCTCCAGCCATCATTTTCTGACCCTCTCATGCTGCTTCAGCAGCACTAGTAAATATTCGAAATGAATCATTTGGTTCGCTGATCACTGTAGTCGGACTTTCCCACGTGGTTTCTTTTTTTCCTGATATTCCCCTGGACTGAGGGGCCAGACATTCAGTGGCAGAGTTTCTGAACTAGCATCCTCAGACAGTTATTTGCTCTTCTTTCTTTTCTCCATGCTCGTTGTGGTACATAAGACACAAAGGTTGAGTCAACTTTTCTCCGTTTTAACTCATTGCAAGAGTGATTTCTACATTGCCAGCACCTGCTGATTGTTACAGGTGAGTTTCATTACACATTAAAGGAGCATCACATGCTTGAAATACAACTATTTCTGATGATTTTGAAAAGGTGTCAATAAGTCTGTCCACTCCATGTTTGGAGTTCTGTGGAATGTATCAGATTTGACTTTTTGTGTCATTCCAATGCAAACAAAAGGAAATAAACATGAGAATACCAACAAATCTGTGACTGCAACAGTTTTCTGGGAAAAGTGGTGTGTTTTCTGACAGAAATGCAGGGGTACTAATATTTTTGGCCCCATGAGCAAATACATGCCCAATGCGCAACACTACACTGAAATAAGATTTATCCTATTTAAATCAATAAATCAATATGTGGCAGTCATTGTTGATATTGTGGTTGCCCACCACAAATAAGTCAGTGTATGGGAAACACTGCATTATCTTCTAATTGTCGCTGTACCGCCTGACTGTTGACTGTTTACTAAATGGCTCTGATGAATCACAGGTGGCCAATTTCACCAGTTATAAAGAACATTGCAAGAGGGACACGTGACACTCCTCGAACGGTGTTAATCCAGTGACAAAAGGTGGCATAGGTTCAGAGATCATTTCTTACGCTAAATTAAAGGCCTGGATAACATCTGCATGTAAATCTTTATAGGTGGGCTGGGCTGAGTAGTAGAAATGTGATTCTGCTGCTGGGATTAGCGGTTCCATTGTAAATGTAGTCACGATACAACCGCTGAGACAACGTGCTCATATTAGGATTTCCTGTAATATATTCATTCTATATACAACTGAAAAAAAATGATGAAACGTATTTTAAAGGATAAGGCTGGTCAAAGTTTGTTTTGTATTGCTACTAAACCAAACAATGCATTAATCCCACCATTTCCGATCTTCTGATCCATAGCTAGGGCACATCTTTGACATGACACATCTTCTGATCCATAGCTAGGGCACATCATCAGTGATGTAACCTGAGGTCATCTGGTGTTTCGGGGTCTTTCAAACATGCATTAATCCCACCTGGTATTGCCTGTGTGTTTCCTCTGTGCCATGGATTTCCAACTTTGCCTAAAACCTATTTAAAACACATTAGAAAGCCACACTGTTCCTCTGAGTGACATGTTCTTTTTGTTTCAGTGAACACTGCCACTGCATTTTGAGCTGGTCCTGCTTTTTTAAATACTTAGTAGTGTATACAACCCCAAATCAGAAAAAGTTGAGATGGTATGTACAATAGTGAATTGTAAATCATGTGTCCTGTATTACATTGAGAACAGTACAGCAGCACATTATTTGATGTGATACCTCATTGGTTTTATTCTATGTTCAAAGTAAACACTCATTTCATTTCTGATGTCTGCAACACGTTACAAAAAAGTTGGGATGGTTGAATTTCAGGGCCAGTAATGAGGTAAAACAATGAAATGATTGTTCCATTGGAAACAGGTGATGTCAACAGGTGACTTCGACCATGATTTGGTACAAAAGTGGCATCCAGGAAAGGCCGAGCCCTTCAGGAGCAACAAATGTGTGAGAAAATTATTAAAATGTTTAAAAACAATTGTCCGCAAAGAAAGGAATGGATTTGGATATGTCACCCTCTCTAAAAGATTCAAGGAATTTCGGTGCATATAAAGGGCAAGGGTGCAAGCCTCAGCTGGATGCCCGTGCCCTCTGATGGCATTGCATCAAGATTCGTCACTCTTCTATAAGTGATATAACCACATGAGCTCAGGATGACTTTGGCACACCTGTGTCAGGCTCTACAATACGTAGTTCCGTCCATAAATGCTGCTTAAAACTGTACTGCGCCAAAAGGAAGCCCTATGTCAACAGTGCTGAGAAGTCCAGTCGACTGTTCCTGGCTCGGAGGCATCAGGTATAGACCATGACACAGTGGAAACGTGTACTGTGGTCAGACCAATCAGTATTTCAGGTATTTTTTAGAAGGAACGGATGCCGTGTGCTCCGGAACAAAGACGAAAAGGACTATCCAGACTGTTACCAGCAAGAAGTCCAAAAGCCAGGGTCTGTCATGGTCTGGGGTTGTATCAGTACCCTTGGTGAAGGTAACTAACACTTCTGTGATGGCCCCATTAATGCTGGAAAATACATAGAGAGCCTGCAGCAACATGTGCTGCCTTCAAGATGCCATATTTTCCAGGGACACCCATGGATATTTCAACAAGGCAATGCAAAACCTCATACTGCACATTACAAACAATGAGGTATCACATCACATAATGCGCCGCTGTGTTGTTTTCAGTGTGATACAGGACACAGATGATTTACACATCACTACTTTCAGTTTTAATTTTGATTTTACATACCATCCCAACTTTTTCTTGTTGCACATCATAATGTTGTGAAGAGGAACGGCATCATCACACCTTGGTAAATGCTTTACTGTCCCAACGTTTTCTGGAACGTGTTGCAGCATCAGAAATGTGTTTATTTTGAAGACAGAATAAAAACGATGAGGTATCACATCACAATGTGCTGCTGTGTTGTTTTCAGTGTGGTACAGGACACAGATGATTTACACATCATTACTTTCAGTTTTTACATACTGTTCCGACTTTTTCTGATTTGGGGTTGTATTAATGAATCGGAAAGAATTCCCAGCAAATACAACAGGTCCTCTTGTTTGAGTATCAGCAAAACGACAGTGCCCAGCTGTGAAATGTAGCCCTTTAATTCAGCCCTTTTTAATCTTTTAGAGACATGTGTTCAGGAGGAACAAGTGGGACAGAGTAGGAACATTAGAATGTACTGAGTGACAACTGAATGCATTGTTGGGTTTTTTCTTTTTCTTATGGTTTGACAAGAATAAAAATGCAAAATTACACCAGCCTCCATTATATTTAGAGCAGAAAATGATTTTTTTTTCACTAATTTTGCATAATGATTGTATGTCACAGCTTCTAGTGAGATTGGCTAAATAGCAGTGTTTATATAGTACTCAGAAAATACATTCTGTCAGTGGGAACTGCTTCACAGGCATTCAATGTGTTCCTCTCCTTAATATCTCCCTGCAGCAAGTGACAACAACACATGCTCTCTATCTCTTCAGTGCTTAGGAACCTGAAATCAAAGAAATGTATAGACTCATAATAGACTTACGGAGCTTTATTCGCACAGCCGGAGCAATCTGTACCACGGCATTCTTACACGCAATACTGACAGATAGGTAATGGGTTACCCAAACAAACCATCATATCCCCAAATGGTAGAAATGTTCATCAGTCACTCAAGACTCCCTTCCTCCCTCATTTCCAGTTATCCAGCTGCGCAGCATGAGGGGAGGCTGGCTGCTGCGCAGGTGTGTCATGGTTCAGTATGAGGATGAGCTGCACTCAGCAGGCACACAAAGATTTCCTTATTATCGCACACATGCTACACTGAAATGTAAATGCCACTAAAGTGTCTTGTCTTGTTTTATAATTGTATTGCTTGTGGTGTCCAAACATTTTGTTGAAATGTGTATGTGTTTTTAAGAAGCTGAATCATTTTGATAATGTGGCATTTGCCTTAAGCCATTTTAGTTACAGGCAGGGAATGTAATGCTCACTGTGTCTCTTGGATCCCTTCATTACCCTTTGCTGATTCTAGGCAGTGCTTGTTATCAGGAAACATAATGACCTTTATATGCTTGCCCTCATTGGCTGTCTATGCAAACAGTAGCCAATATTCCAACAGGAATAATATGATTCCTCACTGCTTGTATTCATGCACTTCCCACAGGTGGCGGCATACAACTCAGAGGGGAAGAGTAACCCTAGCCAGGTGGTTGAGTTCATCACGAACCCAGACAGACCCGGCAGTCCCTGCAGGCCTGTCATCAGAGGAAGAGTCTTGCCCAACAGCTTCAAAATGGCCTGGGGTGAACATTTCCTGCTAGCTGTCCTTTCCCTTATCAAAACCCCGTGTAGTTGACAGCCTGGCAAGGCCAGTTTACAGTTTCAGTTTTGTCAGTGAGCCCTGCCTGACCCTAGATAAATCTGCTAGAGAGGGATAACATGTCTAGTAGTCTGTACAATAGATGACTGACAGTTGTCCCATTCATTCAGACATAAGCATGAATTCTTTCTGCGCCTCACTGAGCAAACACATCACTCACTGATCTGCTTGGTCTTTGCTTCTTGTTTTCAAAATGAAAAACAACAAAAAAACGTGTCTGCAGTGCTGAAAACAGTGTAAAATTAGTTTGCACCAAATTGAGTGTATGACGAGATTTGTGGAGCAAAAAAAGGCCATGTCACTCTGGGAAATTGTGCTTCATCTATATTTATATTTCCTACTTGGAATGCTTGTTAATGGGTCTTGGGAGTTTTGAATAACAAAGTGTCATGAAATCACTCCCCATATGGCATAGTCTGTTGATTTTCATCAGTGCACACAGTGAAAACTCAGTTGGCGGGCATTGCCAGGAAACCTAGTTGAAGAGCATGGTTACTGCAGTTTGATGGTAATTAATTAATTGAGTTTATTTATTTATTTTCAAATTAGAGCCCCCAAAAGATAATGGTGGAGCAGAAGTCACAAAGTACGTTGTGGAGCTGTCTGAAGGCTTAAGTGGTAAGTTTCAAATGCTTATACAAGTGAAAATGATGTTTTGCACATTGAGTTTATTGAAATCATTTAAATTTATTTGAAATCTTTCTGTACATAGGCTTGTCATGGGAGCTGGTGTACTCGGGGCCAGCGACGGAGCACGTGTGTGAAGGCTTGAAGCCTGGCTGCTCCTACCAGACACGAGTTTACTGCATGAGTGAGGGGGGCCAGAGCCCGGTGAGTCATTCAGCATGAGAACACGTGCGCACACAGTCGCACACACGCCCTTGTGTTTCACCGCAGTAGTTTGCTGATCAGTAATGATTTTATTTCCCGCAGGCAGACAGATCCCAAAATTGTACCTGTTTTTTTTGTTTTGTTTTTTTTTTTTTAAATATAGATAATTCAAAACCTTAACACAAATTTTATTACTTACGTTTGTTTTGTATAAGATAAAATCTACTTAAAGTCAATAAAAGCTTGAATGATCTCAGACATCCAGTATTATAAATGCTTCCTGGTTTGTAAGTACAAGGCAAAGCCCATTCATCGAATAACCCTCCCTGCATGTGTCAGAGGATGTTTTTTTTTTTTGTTTTATTCAGTTCAGAGACTCTTAATTTATTCATCATCTGTTAGTGCATACATACAGAAACATAAGTCGTGGTGTGGAGCTTCTGGGTTTTGGTGCAGCACAATGTAACTTACATGTTTTATTTGCCTTTTGTCACAGAAGTTTGAAAAAGACCTATTTTTAACTCAGAAGACAAACTGACTAATTTCATCCAAGGCTTTGCAGGAAATAAGCATTTTTCTCTGTATGCTTTGTGTCCTTGAACAGTGCGTTCATATTTGTCCCCTTTGTGGTCTCTTGTAGCCTGAGTCAGTCTGATAAGCTGACGGTCTTTATCCAGTGCATTTGTATTGTGTAAGAGAGAAGGCAAGGGGTGTGGCGGTGGGTTTGTGAAATTGTCAATTTGTTATTTTCTCTGGGTCTTAATTAGTGTGTTGTCTTCCCTTGCAAGCTGTCAGAGACCCTGCAGGTCCAGACTCCCGCGGTGCCCCCAGGGCCCTGCCAGCCCCCTCGGCTGGTAGGCAAGCCCAAAGCCAGGGAGGTGCAACTGCGCTGGGGTGAGTCATTGCTCTCCAACTCCAATCTGTGTGGGATGTATTCTAGCTTGTGTTGATGCATGTATTTGTCTCACGGACTGCCTCTAAGCAGTGAGCTTAGATAATGCAATTTGTATTATCATGCTGTTTGTAAATTAATCTTTGTGTATATAGTATTATTTTTTTCTTGGAACTCCCTCTTTGAAATATATTGATTTATAAACACTGGTTGCATAACATTCCTAGGTCCCCCTCAGGTAGATGGAGGCAGCCCGGTGTCTTGCTACAGTGTAGAAGTGAGTGGGTCACAGTCTGAGGAGAGCAGGGAGGTTTACCAGGGCCCAGAACTGGATTGCTTTGTGGGAGGCCTACTGCCTGGAAAAACCTACAGTTTCCGACTCAAGGCAGCGAACAAGGCTGGGGTGAGAAGGGCTGTCACACCTGATCTATCAGTTCAAGGAGAAGGAATTGTTTTTTTGTTTTTTTTTGATAGAAGATTTCAACCCTCTTTTGTTCTTTTGTGTGGATAGTTTGGGCCTCCTTCAGAGCGTTGTGAGGTTGCAACTGGCCCGGGGGCCCCTGAGCAGTGCAGGGTTCCTTCCACCACATGCAGATCCCCCAGCTGTGTCGTTGTGAGCTGGGAGGTAAGACGACCTCCACTGTCATTGCCCCAGCATCCTGAGAAATCATTGGTTAACTTAAATGTAACTGCATTGCTGTTAATAACACTGTGTGGTCAAGTTCGATGCACATGACCATTTTCACTGATGTGTCTTCTAGGCTCCTCCTTGTAATGGAGCTCCGGTGACAGAGTTTCGTCTAGAGTGGGGAGCTGCCGAGGGCTGCATGCAGGTGTGTTACAGCGGACCAGGGCTCAGCCATGAAATGAAGGGGCTGCTGCCTGCTACCAACTACTTCTGTCGGGTACAGGTGAGCATTAGCAGCCACTTAATTTATTTCATAAGGTCTAGTTTAATATTCATCTGCTCCCATCACCTGAAAATAGAATTATATCTCACCTTACAAACCTTATTTGAGTCATTTATGTGATTATATTTGTGAAGAAGATATTCAGATTGCTCAGTGGATGAAGCGTGATTCTAACACTGGGGGGGTTATGGCTTTGTGGATTTAGTTGGTTGGCGATGAAGAGAAGAAATGTGAACAGTGAATTGATTTTTTTTTTTTTTTGGGATGATGATCTTCTCACGTCAGTGTGCAAAGTGGTGAATCTGCTTCAATTATTTAAGCTACTGGGCGAAGGTGGTTCATTTTTAAGATTTGCTGTATGGTGGTTTGATTTTGTGTGCTTGTCTGTGAAGGCTGGCTGTCTGAAACTAGGTAAGGGGGGGGGCAGGCACTGCTTACTTATGCAGTGTGGTTTTCCCCCACAGCTTTAAACAGATTTTCATTATAGTCGATTAAAAACCTAACCTGTATTGTCCTACTTTTTAAAAAATATAATTTTGTTTGTTTTTTCCTATATGCGTCTTGGCTAGAAAAGGTATTCATTGTTACCAGTTGGGCTTATATTGGAACTCCACCATGTGGTTAATTATGGACTTTACACATAAATCCTTTCACGTCACAAGTGCGACTTGGCGTTGACGTGATAGCTGACTCGTGGGTCTTGCTGTTGTGCAGGCATCAAATGTGGCCGGTGTGGGGCCCTTCAGTGAGGCAGTGTTGTGCCAGACACCCTGCTCTGTGCCTGCAGCCGTCAGCAACATCTATGCACTGAAGGAGTCCGAGCTGCAAATTTACGAGACTCCAGTAGACGCAGATGAAGACGAGGACAGTAGTTCTCTCTCACCACCGCTCTACTCTCCATCTACCTGCCTGGGTATTTGCTGGGACCCCCCATGCGATCACGGCTCTGAGATCACTTCTTACCTAATTGATCTCGGAGAGCGCCAGCCCATCGTCGTTGGTCCCGTCTCCAAATACATCATCCAACATCTACAACCTGACACCAGCTACAGGTTGGTACTTCCTCATTACAAACTGAAGGGGTTACAGAGTGCCACATTGCACCTGCAATGCACGGTTCTGCCTTTCACGTGTCAACATGAGACGGCAGTTTTGAAACTTACATCTCAGAGCATGCAATACAAACCAATTACACGCAGCACTCTTCTTATTAACTCCATCTGTGATGCTAAAGGGGGCAACTGAAACAAAATGCAATTTGTACATTTGTAAATCCAAGTTATTGTTGAGAGGACTGGCAGATGTCTGTATTTATTTGACTCACAATAACAAAACAGCTTAAAACAGGTGTATTTTTACAGGAAACTGATGTTACACAGATTTAATCAATCTCTTCTATGGATTGATAATTTATAAAATCCTAATTATCTGAAATGTCACTTGCACAAGATGTATTCTACACTGACTTAATTATATGGTGTTTACTTGAAGTCCATACGGTACTGTGGAAGATATACTGAACAGTGTAGTCTGGCAACTGTAGGACTGCTTTGGCTCTACACATTGGACCTGTAGTGAAACAAAGACTGGGGATCAATTAAAGTGCTGACTTTGAGCTTTTAGCCATTGTGGGTATGTTCAGAACCAGAGACGGAGCCAAAAGCTCATACGATGTGTCACATTCTGACACATTACAGACTGTTTATTAACAGAAGCCGAACATAAGCATCTGTCCAAGAGAGAGAAGAAAATACTGTTAATGCTAAAGTGACAGTCACTGCACTGTTCCTGCTCAGGTTAGGTTACCCTCTTAGTTACATCTCTTCTGCTTCCTCAGGGTTCGAATCCAGGCCCTGAACAGCCTTGGAGCAGGCCCCTTTAGTCACGCCTTTAAGCTGAAGACAAAGCCCCTGCCCCCACAGCCACCCCGCCTGGAGTGCACAGCCTTCAGCCACCAGACCCTCAGGCTCAAGTGGGGCGACGGCCCAGCCAAAGCCGTCACTTCGGATGCTCTCCAGTATCACCTGCAGATGGAGGACAAGAGCGGCAGGTGGGTGGCCCTTTAGTCAGGCAAGCGGAGGTGACCTGGCAAGGGGTAAACTGGTGAGAGCAGACTGGCGTTAGGGCCAAAGTTTCTAGTTGTTTTATCAAGTAGAGCAGAGTACACAGAGAGTAATGCACCAAGCAGAGCACCTTGTAAGTATATTTCCTGACAGAGGAGTCACTTGTCTCGTTTGCTTTTTTCCATCTTTACCCTTTTGTTCATTAAATTCTCTCTGTCTCTCTCCTTTTCATGTTCCTGTCATTGCAGATTTATATCCTTGTATAAAGGACCATGCCACACACACAAAGTCCAGAGGCTTAATGAGTCTACCTCTTATACGTTCCGCATCCAGGCCTTTAATGAGGCGGGCGAAGGGCCCTTCTCCAGTGTTTACACATTCACCACCCCACGCTCTCCTCCAGCCCCTGTGAAAGGTACAGTGGCAGCTCTTTCTGTTTGTCTTTCTTTCTCTGTACCCCTTTCTCTCTTTACTCGATGTGGACCAGACCTTATTATCTTTACAAACACTTACTGCTGACATGCAGACAGCCAGCGTGCTCAGCTTTTAACCTCAGTTGACCCACGTTTGACTTGCATTTGATTAAGACCCAGCAGGCAGAGATTCACTTGTCAGCTGTCATCATGAGTCGGGTTGTTCACTGCTGTGGCCTGGTCTCATCCAGCCTCTGCACAGCCTCTTTTGATCCTCCACACTGGAGTCAGTAATGAGGACGTGGGTTTTAGTCCCCAGTGCAGCACCTCTTTTGAATCAGGCAGTCATGTGCCAGTTTGTCAGTGTTACCCAGCACAGTTTGTCCCTTCAAACAGTGAAGTGGCCTCTCATCTCTGAACTGTTTGAATTCAGACTAACCATTTCAGCATTAAATATAAAGGCTGTTATGATAATGCCACAAAGGACTATAATCGTGCTGCTTCCGTATTTATTCATGAATACCAGGACGCTTTACCAGTCTGGTACAATCATATTTTTATTATTTGCTAAAAATGCTACCCACCTCTTAGAAGAGCATGACTCTCTGCGAATGGGGAAGAAGTTACATGCACTTGTCTAGAATTCATTCTTGATTCATCAGCTGAGTCACTGCACATATCAGTGCAAGTTCTCTCATAATAAAGCCAATGGTTTCTGTAGCAGCCACTCTGTCAAAAGTCCCCCAAAGCTCTGAATCAAACACAAAGTTCACAGCACATAGGAATAATCATCTCATCAGTTCAGTGCCGATTTTGTCTTCTGCTTTGCCTGTTTAACGTTGAAGATTTCAAAACTACTGCCACGCTTTGTAAATGCTGTTAATCTGTTCTGTCCCTGAGGATCTATGGAGTAGACCGCAGGTCGGACTGAGTTTATACACATGTCGGTGGCAGTACTGTGGCACCGCCCATCAGAAAGAAGCTGAAATAATAAATAGTGTTGCTACAATGCTACAATGATTATCTGTCATCATAATGTATAGAAGTCCAAGAGGTCCCTGAGCCCTTGTGTCATGCACGTAGCACCCACACATTGCCAAACTTGTCGGATGGTGTTAGTGATGCCGAAGAAGACTAACGCTGGCAAAGCTGTTGTTTGTATTCCCACTTGTGAATATTGTAATACATTAAGTATCCTTCCTAAAAAAGGACCCTTTCTTAATTTGACTGGTTGATACTTGACTTTGGCATCGAGCTGCAGAAGTTCGGTTATTGCAGACATCACCTAGCTTCAGCGCACCTTACATAACACTTGCTCCCTTTCCTTCACCCTCCAGCCCCTAAAGTGGAGCGTCTGGATGACAACTCCTGCGAAGTCACATGGGAGGCCCTGTCACCCATGAAGGGGGACCCCATTATCTACACTTTGCAGTGCATGATGGGAAACTCAGAATTTAAACAGGTACTAATGTTGCTGTGTGAAGGTTTGTTAATTCTACTTTGTGTCCTTCACTTAAAGAGCTGTTGACCTGCCCAGCAGCATTTTTATGCAGTGCAGGACAGAGATGGATCCAAGGCCTTAATGTTTTCACCATGGCATTGTAGCATTCAGCGTTAGTCGCCACTGGCTTTAAAATCTACATTATGCAAAGGTCATTGACCCAGGAGGTATCCCTGATGTCTAGCCGCTGCCAGCCACTGTGGGTTTTATGCTAATCTCACCACCACATTGTACACGGCAACTGAATCAGAGAGTTGAAATATATGGCTGAGATCCTGCATGAGTGTGTTTCCATCTTTATGTCAGTCTCAGATGCCTGGACTCTGATGGTTTGCTACCACTTTGATTGAGACAGATTGCATTAGTCTTTGCACCAGCCAGACTCATGTTGGTTAGCCAGGGTTTCATGGACAGTCTAAGAATTTTGCATTTCAAAACCCATCAAAAAAAAAAAATCTAAGTGTCATTGCAGCAACCAAACAGATCAGGTTCACAAGGATCTCTAAAAACTCGTGGGTGTGTTAGCTGGGCAAACAGCTAAGGCAGATGGCTTCCCACTTCATCCAAGGCAACGAACAGCATAACAAATAAGTCAGAAAATAGTCTGTAAATTGATAAGTAGTTAAAGTTGAAGGAGAGGATACATGCCTGTTTTTACATTATTAATGCCACGTGAAAGAGCTGAAGGGAAATTTCATCCAGCTGGTCAGAAGCAGAAAGATGAGATGGACTTTTTCAGTGTTACTGTTCAGTACGATTGTAATACAATTCAACAAATTCAGCCCAATTTCACCAATATCACCAGGTTCAGGTTTCTATCAGGAATAGTTAGTAAAGCAACTAAATTGCAGTATTTTGTCAGTGATGTGTTATCACAGATATGGTGATGAAATGCATGGAAAGATGCAAAAACAGTTTCTCACTCTGTCGCTTGTTCGCAGGCCTACAAAGGCTCTGCCACATCATTCCATGTCCAGAGCCTGCAGCCCAACAGCGAATACCGTTTCCGGGTGTGTGCCATCAGGCAGTGCCAGGACGCCCCTGAGCTGAGCGGCCCCTACAGCCCCACAGTGACCCTCTTCCCCCAGCGGAACGATATGGCAGTGGGGGGCAGCATGGCCGGCTCAGGATCCAGGGCTGGCACAGACTCCATCCGAGCCAGACGAAGCCTGACAGATGAGCAGTGCGCTTTCCTCCTCCTCATGGTTTTCGCTGTCATTGCCATCCTCATTGCTTTTGTCATCCAGTACTTTGTCATTAAATGAGCGGTTTGCACCACCCAGCTGCAGGGTTATAGCTTTATTCTTCCCCCTTCTCTCTGTTTTGTATTCTTCATTTTGTACTTAACTGTTTTCTGTTGTCAACAGAGTAATCACATTAGCTTCATTCGGGTGTAAGGGGAGGAAGGGCTGGTGAATGAGAGCTGAACCACACTTATAAATTGAGAATTTAACACCTTATTTAGCACCTGCGATACCTTCCTGTCAGCCACCCTGACTCTGTGGCATCTGTTGTTCAGTTCAGAGTTCTGGTCCATCATGATCAGTTTCCTGTGCAAAAGGAATGCAGAACGAGCAGGGATATGGTTTATTGTGAGAGGAGGGTCAGGAACAAGGGCGCATTGGCTCTCGTGTGCACACGTGCCTGTGTGTGTGTGCATATATATATGTATATGTTTATAGAAATAATCATTATTTATATTTCCATGTATGTGTCCAGTATGTTTTTGATAGATGTGTTCCAAAAATAGTATGTAGGTGTGTTATTAGCCTATGTCCTATTTGATTGTGGGACCTGGTGGGCCAGTGTTTGCACAGTGGTGCATGTGTCTATCCAGATTTGTATAACGTGTATGTAGTTTCTGCCACAGAGGTACACGGGAGGGCTTCAGGGTCAGATGAAGGAACGTAACCCCTTGCTGGAGTCTAAAGGGTCTAGTGAGTGAAGAAACAGAGAATCTTGTTCACATTATAGAGCGTTCATTTAGCACTTTCCAACCTTTTTGATGTTCAGAATGTTTCAGGATGCAAAAATGACTGGAGAAATGTTAGTATATTTTTGTATAGTGAAAACACAAGGACCTGTAAGTTTAAGAAGAAAAAACGTTCAGTGTAAAGCTAGAAAAGAAACAAAAACCAAACTAACATTGAATTCTAATTATTTTTACTATCATATAGTTATACTGTAGCTTGTTTTTACAATCATGCAGCTGCTTTACTCTGAAATATTGTTGTTCGGCACAAAAAATGTATGCTTGTACCTATAACTGTATGTTTTGTTTTGTTTGTTTGTTTTCCCCAGTAACTGATTTTGCACCTTAGTGAAAGAAAACCTCGACTGACTACGTCTTGGTCTTGTGATGCATTTTATAGAACACACTTTGAGATTGTGCAAGCCCTTCTTGTGTTTTGGATATTTTTAAAAGTTGTAGTACCACATAACGTGTCACTGAAACAGCTGATCTGTCAGCAAAAAAAAGAAAAAGAAGAAAGGTGGGGGGTGGAAATTATGTACCAGTTGTTTCAGAGGCCTTAATCGGAGAGGAATAAAAAATCTCGGGAGAATCTTCTTAATTTTTCTTAAATTTTGTGTTTTTAGTGTTAGAAAACACTAAAATGTGTTTTATTTCCTTTAATTTTCGCTACTTTTTTGGATGTTAGTAAATATGCGTAATCGTGGCATAAATGTAAAGTAGTTCCATGTATTACTTATGATTTATTTCGATTACTATTGTCAGGTCATACATGTGTGAAGTATATTTTTTTATAATATTGAAGTAATATAAGTTAATACTCTCCAGAGAAAATAATAAATCATGAGGACTCATGAATCATGGATTACAAATGACCGATACAAAATGTGTTATCATGTACTTCCTGTGAATCTAAATTTGCCTTTTCTCTGTGTGTTAAGTATTTGTAACAGATTGCTAACGCTGAGTGGTGGTGGTGGTGGTAATCTGGCTGTAGGGTCTGGTGTCATTTGGTTTTGGGCAGATAACTGCTGTTGCAGTCGTAAAAATGAAATACAGGTACTTTGCAAAACGTCTTAGATAATTACATGATTTGGTCTTTGAGACATTCTGCAAATGTCTTCTCTTTGTCATTTAAAGACAAATTCCTATTTTTGATAGTGATTGCAACGTGTGCCATTGTAACGCCTCTTCACCCTGGGCTTACTACCTTTGGCTGGGGAGATTAACAAAATGCTACAAAAATAAGTCAAATATGCACAAAACTAGAGACCATTTTTATGTAATTTTGATGTTTGCAGTTGCCTCATACACCGTACATTCCAAAATGGCAATTTGTTATACTATACATATTGACATATCACTTTAAAATGTTCACTATGGGAAAATGTATAATCATAGATATGTATCTAAAGTGTATATGTATAGCCATGATATCTACAAAGGATCCATGCACAATAAAAGGTTTATAATTCTTAATCATGTTTGAAGTTTCTGTATGTTTGTCTTTGGGTCACTCATTGGCTATAATGAGAATCGATGATCACTTTTACTGGCCAAGGAATTTGTCTCCGGTACAGAACCTGCAAGGCATTGCTCTGGCTAGTGGGACCAACTTGAGGTTCAGTGTCTTGCCCAAGGACATTTCAACATGTGTAACGGGAATCAAACTGCCAACCTTCCAGGTGGGGGATGACCGCTCTCCCTTCTGCGCCACAGCCTCCCCCTGTGATAAGAAATTGTGTAGGACACTTTAAACATACAGTAGTTGCAGTCCACAGCTGTTCTATATCAATGTGCAAGATGTATTGAACTGCATAGCAGGTGCTAGTTGCTGTCTTACAGCAGAGGAAGCGATCTAACCACCAACCGTTAACTGGCCAGGCCAGGTGTTGTATCCGGCTGTTGGTAACCTCAGTGTAAATACAAATACAGCCTGATATCATTGTGACTCTTGTTACGTTCATTTAGGTCTAATGGATATGGCGGCTCTGAACCAACAGAACATGCTGCTGTTCATCCAGGCTTTGGGCACAAAATAAAACTTTAAATCTGACTGAAAATGCTTGAATTTGTGGATTAATAGCTTGTAAAGTCAAGAACACTGCACTGACTTTACTGGGGGGGGGGGGGCAAACACACAAAATTGAAGCTTGTATTCTAACATTGAACACCAGGTTCTAAACCTTCAGTAGGTGAAAAATCTCACACAAGAACCTCACATCAACAAATTCTTTCGTTTGCCAGGTCAAGATTTTTCAGCTCTGGCAAAACACAGCTCATTTCTCAGTGACTGCTTCTAAACAGCTCAGCAAACACACTTGGATTTCAGTTATAGCTTCTAGTTATAAAGTTCAGTTATAGCTCCTTTTTCTGGGTGTATTTCTTATGTATTTATGTTCAGTCCAGGTTAATATGATCCTCAGTCTACATTTATTCTCCCAGATGAGAGGCAGCGGTGATGGGGTTCTCTCACTATTTCCTCCATCTTATGCCTTTACCGTCATCCGTCCATCATCATTTGAACCTTCCTCCTGCTGCGTGACTCCTTAGGGTGCTGTAGAGGAGGTGCTCCATTCTTCATATCTTAGCAGAGCTGACCTGGCTGCTCGGTATCTGGAACTGACTCTGGTCCTCTCAGCTTTTAAAGAAAAGTCAGGATCATACCAGTGATTTTGCATGTTTTAGTTGTTTTACTACAAACTTTTGACTTTACATTACAAGAAACTATTTTTAATCGTGTTGTTTGCCATATTTTTCCAGACATCCACTAGTTTCTGTATAATATAAAAATAAATTAGCAGACACACGTGTTATGTAATCATTGTGGATATGTTTACATTATTGATACAAGGAAATGCAGGGCAATAATTTAACAACCTGCACTTTCATTACCTGCAACAACTGTGAAACTGACAAAAATGAGCAATAAATTATAGAATAAATTATAGATACTGCTGACAGATTAATTTACCTAAATGACTAAAATCCAGTGGCTGTCTAAAAGAGTAAATACATTTTTAAAAAAACACAGGTTTGGTCTACTAATGGATTGATTTTCCCTCCTCAGCTGCTTATTGAGTGCTGTGCTGTAGTGCTTAGTGGAGGTTGACTTGCCCTGGACCAGACTGCTGGTGGAGCAGAGACCTTGGACCAGTACAACACTGACAACTACCACTAAAAGGGATCCCTGTTCCCCTCCTCTCTGCATTCTCATCTTTGTCTTTAGGGTGACAGGCAACGCCATGACCATCCTCATCATCCAGGAGTTCAAGGATATGAAGACCCTCAACATCTACTGTAGTTGTCCAGCGTGGCCATTCTCACCTTGTCATATGCCTCTGGCTGCCTTTTGACCTCTGTTGCATGTGGAAGTATGTGCCCTGACTGTTTGAGGAGGCAGTGTGCTACTTCCATCAACACATCTTCAAGGGCTGCACCTCAGCCACCATCCTTCACACCTATCTGGCCATCAGCTTCAACCTCTGGAGCAATGTGGTGGTGACTAGACACAGGGTCCAGTACATCATCCTCGCCCTGTGGGGTTTTGCCCTGGTTTCAG
>NW_018128030.1:1310031-1357820 GCF_001952655.1 Monopterus albus | reverse complement strand
GCTACAGCACAGGAGAGTGCAAGCACACGAGTTACGCCATCAGCTCTGGGTGGTCTGGGTGTCCACTACTTATTTTTTCTGCCCAGAGCTCTGCCTTGTCCTCTAAGGCTCCCTTGGGTGCAAGTTGTGGAAAAGTAAAAACGACCTGCAAGGCCCCAGTGCTGTGGACTGACAGAGGTCACACAGGCAAACAGTAAAGATCCTGTGTGAGTAGTTTTATGTTTTGTTTTGGGTTTTCTCATCTCTGCAGACAGATGTCTGATATCAGGCAGCATTCAGGCCACATAATGGTCCGATAGAGAAAGAAAACACCTAAACACTACAACTGACTATCACATAATGCTTTGTCCTTTTAAGACCAGCATTTTACAGAAAGCAGGTTTGTACAGTTAAACAGGGAACTGCTGCAGAAGTGACTCTAAGTTTCACATTTGCTATTTGCAAGTGAACTTGTACATAAGGCTTGTCAGTGGTTATGCACAAAAGCCAGAGGCATTGCACATTATGTAAAATTCCTCTCTCTGATTCCCATTTTCTAAAGCCTTTCTCTGCTTTTATTGCCAGAAACTAAAAAGGCAGATAATTTAGATTCCAAAGTGGCAGCATGTAAAACTCTGTAGGTATAAAGCTTAAATGAGAATTTTTTGTTTCACACAGTTAGTCTGCCTGCTGAGGCAAAACGTCAGCCTGACAATTTAGAAGCTAGGATTTATGATTTATTTTTTAGCTATAGCAAATTGAACTTTTGTTTTCTGATATATTTAAAGAACTAATCTGAATTCCATTTAAAACCCAAAGTAGTTTCACCCCTTCTGTTGAGCATAAAAACTTCCTGCTGGCTGCATCTGCTTTCACGGGCCATTGTACAAGTTCGAGGAAGAGAAAGCTGACACCATGTGTGTTGTTGTTGATATCAAGTGGTCAATCATTTGTTTTCTCTGAATTTAATCATGTCCTGCCACTGCACATATTCACTGGCTTAATTTGCAGCTCTGCTGTATTGTACAGGGAACCCTTTTCTACAGTGGAATATTGTGACCAGGCCAGTCTTTATTATCCAAATATTTAATCATGATGCATCCATTAGGGTTTTAATGCTGTTCATAAGCTGAACACACACACACACACACACACATTGCACAGAGCTCATGCTGTCTGACCTGCTGCCATTTGTATTCACATTCATTGAATGCCAAATTGGATTGTCATCAAAGGCTTCCATAAATCAACCTTAATGGAAATTTAAATGCTCCTACATTTGTGGTGCACATATTAGGAGTTGCTCAGTGATTGCTGTTCCCTTATGACAAGACATGATCAATTTTGTACAAACCTGCTGTGTCTGTATATCCTGTGAGTCTAGGATGTATAGGGCAGATATACTGTACCTCACTTTTAATTACTGACATGGTATTTTATTATCCTTAGATAAATTACTGCCCGATCAGACAAACTGATGGTGTTTTACCTCTAGGGGCCTCTTGATCAATACCAGTACTGAGATTTCTGACTTTCAAACTCTAAATAAAGCTTTGTCCTCTTTTGGATTAACGGCATATTTTCTCCTCACTGGACTTTCAGCTGAATATATGCTTTAACTAGCTCACAATTTGCCTGCATTGTGACGGCGTGACTTCAGTGTTGAAGCCAATTAGCCACAGGCCGCTGTCACTTAAAGGTTGCACATGTGAGTGTGTGTTTGAGTGTAGGCTTAAGAAACTTGGATGTGGCTGTAATTGTTGTTAGCTGTCAATAAATGTGAAGGGCAACCACAGGATACTTAAAGATTCTGAGAACCAAATTCCTAACTTACTTCTTGTTATAAGTGAACCCAACATTATCAGCATTATCTGTCAAAGTTAGAACAATACTGGTGATTTGTGTGTATTGATCTTCTCGCTGGTTTGCATCACGGTCTGGTTTTTAAAAAAAGCACCAGTCATAATTTAATAATAGGCTCTATGAAACAAAAACGGTGTGTGCTGAAAGTAGTTGCCAGCAAAATGCTGCGGCCAAGTAAACATATCAAACTGCTCCCACTCAGTTCTAAGGACGCGGATTAGCTGAGAATGTAGGAAACTCTTTATTTGTACCTTTAATTAAAGGGTTATTTAGTCACAAGCACTGAAAGGGCCTGTTCATTCAAAATAGAAATACTACTCCTCCTAATAATAATAATTATTATTATTTTAACTTACTCATGCTGCTATTCACTGTTCTCTAGTTTTTCATAGTGAAAGCAGAAAACTTAGACACATATGTAAAAACCTGGGTGAATAACACTAAGTCCTTTCTCTCTCCTCTATCCACTCACCCCAACCAGTTGAGACAGAAGGCCACTCACCAAGAGCCAGGGTCTGTCCGAGGTTTCTCCCATTGAAGGGAGTTTTTCCTCCCCACTTTCACCATGTGTTTAGGTAAGGGGGATTGGTTGCATTTTCCTTATAATAGTGTAAGGTCTGATTATGTGAAGTGTCCTCAGATGGTTGTTGTTGTGAACTGGTGCTATACAAATAAAGTGAATTGAATTGAAATGAACCGAACCTCTTACTGTAGAGTCTTTATGCTAAGCCAACCACTACTGGCTGCAGTCAGACATGAGAGCAGTATCGGTCCTTTCTTTTCTTTAAATGAAACACCTTTCATCCCCCTAACTTTCTTTTCACCCTCAGTGGTGGTGGTATTGGCCTTCTTCACCTGCTGGCTGCCATATCACACCGGAAGGAACCTTTTTGCCCAGGTGGACGACTACGAAATGGTCATGCTGAGTCAGAAATTCAACATGGCCTCTATGGTGCTCTGCTACCTCAGTGCCTCCATCAACCCTGTCGTCTACAGCCTCATGTCCCAGAAGTACAGGGTCGCAGCCAAATCCTGATACATCAGCGGCCCAGACAAGTCCATTGTGGCCAGAGACAGTTTTAAGTAACTGATCACATCTCCACCCTGAATGAGAGCCTGACTAGGCTCTGAGCAGTGTTTTTACCGGCTCTTTTGACTTCAGCACCAAGGGAGAGTTTGCAGGCTTCTACAAAGTTCAGGAGCTGCAGGAATGTTTGTTCTGTTTTGTGTCTGAGGAGATATCCAGGGCTGAGTGCTCCGCCAGCTCTTCAGTTCAAAGTCAGTGTACTTCTACTCAGTGGCATCTTGTTCACAGAGACTACATGATGGTCTACAGCCTTGTCACGTCTAATTTTTATGTCCAGAAAATATTCAAAGCAAAAAAGAGTTTTCATTTACATTTTCCTGTTTCAGTCTTGTACCTCTACATTGTGCGCTTCTACGTTTTCCTTGTTTGGTGACGGCACTTGTTGAACACATGCACCATTTCACTTATGGCTAATGAACAATTGTCACATTTGAAGTAACTGTTCATTTATAATGTCCAGTAGTAATCTCTGCTACACTGTGTTGTAGGATTGAATTTGTTACATGTTGAGCATTTGGTATCATACCCATTGGTTGTTTTTCTCACAAATCAAGAAAAAAAAAACCAAGTGAACCTGTTAGCTGTGGGCCATTATAAGATTTGAAATAGGATATTTCCTCATGTATGTGTGTGTGTGTGTGTGTCACCTCTAACCTGAACAAATGGAACATAACAATAAGAGCAGATTAGCATGAAAATGGGGCAGTTGCTGTTGCGTGTGTGTGACACAGGGGCCACCTGAGCCCTGAGGTTTTGGGGCTGCGTACGTGCTGGTCATCACATGTAATTTACGTTAGCAGCCGATTTTCCTACATCTCCATATTCAAAGTAATGTTGTTCAAAGAGAAAAAAAGATATTAGGTTGTCATCAGTAGCAGGGGTTGCTTTTATTTATCTTTGATGTTGCATTTTGGTTTAGAAATTGGACATTTTTGTAGCTCATGTGCTTTGCCAAAATGTCAAAGTTGTTTATTTTTAACCTGAACAACATCAAATCCCAAAATAGACTCTTTAAAAGAACTGTCATGATTTTGTCCATGAATCATCAGGCCTTGGTTTGCACGGATACAAAGAGATGAACTCACTCTGGGCTGACTCATCCCCATGACACTTTTATCACTAAGTCATTCATCTCTGCCAGAGAAGCTGAGGCAGTGTGTCAAAGCTTATATCCCACAGACCATCCTGCCATCACCTGGGGAAAGATCAACAAGCAGCACGAGTCCTCTGTTGGCTATTTTCTGTACCGATAATGAAGAGTCTGTCTCCGAGCGGCTCATCCAGAGCTGTCAACACCTCCCTCAGGCCTTCGTCACACCTCATTTGACATTAGAAATATACTGTTTGAGGCTGTGGCTTCTAATCTGTCAGCAAACCTTTGGATCTGTATTATATATGCAGTAATTTATTTTAATTATAAAACAGAACTCTAAGTATAGTTAATGTGCTATGACATATTTCTAGAGATATTTATTAAATTCAAACAGTTATTACAGTGGCATTATATTACTGCTGCTGCTGTTCACTGTGTCATCAGTATTTAAATCATCTTGAGGCTCTATAAAAAATATATCAGTCCTGAGACATGTTACTGAGCAGCTGAGATGAAAGTTAATGCACAAAACATAATTAAGCTGGTTGACAAGAAAGAGCTTGGATGTCTGCCTCATTTTAAGAATTGGAAACAGCTGCTCTGGTATTGTTTAAGAAATAATTCACTTTGTTTTTTCTTTTGTAGTCTTCTTTTAATGTAACTTGCTGCGATTTAAGTTGATCTCGTCTGAGAGATCAGTGTCTTTGTTCCGACACAGCTGCACATGCCCGCCCCGGGGGTGGCTGTGGCTCAGGAGGTAGAGTGGGTTGTTTCCTAACCTGAAGGTTGGCAGTTCAATTCCCAGCTTCTCCAGATGCCGAAGTGTCCATGAGCAAGTCGCTGTGTCTGCTGCAGAAAAGTGTTGTACGAGTAGAAGAGCATTTCGGTGTAAGGGTCCTTTCCACCTGAGGGGGGAGCCAAAGTCTACTGCTGTCAGGAGACACGGTCTATAGTGTATGTGTGCATGACCACCAAGTACAGTGCTATCAAACATTTCCTGATTTTAATTGGTTAGATGTTGCTTTTAAACTACACAAAAACAGTTCTGTTGGTTAAAAGCTCTGGTTTTCACTTCTCCTCCTTGTAAGATGTTTTCATCAGCTTCCTCTTTCAGCTCATTTCCACAAATTATCAGCAACACATATTAGCTTCTTGTTTGACTCCATGTGCCTACTGGTCCATATGAGTGGCTATGGGAAGCTAAAATGGAGGTCATATGAGAGAGATGTCTGCAAGACAACTCTTTCCAGAACCTTCCTGAAAAACCTTCTGTTTAAATATTTGCTTTGGTGAACACATATTTTGATGTGCAAGATCATTTATCTTGTGTCAATATAAAATCCTAAAGTGCCTTGTCCTTTATGTCTTGTTCACCAAGTTGAAATCAGGGTTTTGTGCTACAAAGAGCTAGATGTTAGTGCCACTTCACTTTCACGCTGCTCTCTTGTTGTCACAGCTGGGTGACAGTAAGACAACAAACACAAATGTGTCTCTGCCTTAGAAACCACCAGGCACTCACATGGCACTTTCTGATGCCCCTACTGGTGGTAATAATGGTAATAAGCTTCAATTATAAAGCACTAATCACATTGTCTTCTAAAGCTTTTAGGAAACACTTTCCATTGTTTAATGAAGCTTGTTAGTCAGTGCCCTGTTTCTTCCTGCAAATTAGTAGAGTTCCCTGCAATTTGGAGGCTAATTTACATCTACTTGGTATCTGTGAAGAGCTTTTACATAAACAGTGTTTGACATTAGGTCAACTGGGAGGAAAATGTAAATCTCCAAGGGACAGAACCTCTCTGTCAATTTCAAACTTACAAAGCCAGATCACGACTTGCTTTTGGCTATTTGATGAGCAAATAAAAGATGTGAGTGATGTAAAATCAACATTTTAGTCTGTGACAATTTCCCTGAGAACCGATTCAGCATTTATTTTACCAAACCAAAGGAATATAATGTAAGGACTGTGACCAAAATACAAGCAAGAGAAATCGTCATTCTTGCAGTTGTCTGGTGCTGTTGTTGGGTTAGAAGCCAGGCCATCAGAGAGCTTCTTTACATTTCCACTTCAGTGACTGGCTCCTTTTCCTGCTGCAATGAAGCAGGAGAGCACTGCCACGTCTTTTGTCTTTACATGAAAACTCTAGATGAGAACTATTGAGTAGCTTTTTACTTTTCCTTCCTCGTCAAGTCTGAAAATCTGGCATTTGAAGTCTTTTTAAATGTTTGTTATTAAATGAAATTAGTCAAGATTTAGAGACCCCGCAGAAGGTTATAATCATAGCAGAAGAATCAAAAACTAGACCAATCCTTATGTGGGCTGCAGGATCGGTGAAACACCTCAAGTTAACCTCAGTAGGTATCTGTTGTGGTCGGAGTGGATGCAACACCAGCACACAGCTGAGTCAAGACAGTCAGATGTGAGAAAACAGTCTTCAAAATAAAAGTACATATTATCAACATGGAGAGAATAATATTATGTGAATACAGTGCCTTGCGAAAGTATTCGGCCCCCTTGAACTTTGCGACCTTTTGCCACATTTCAGGCTTCAAACATAAAGATATAAAACTGTAATTTTTTGTGAAGAATCAACAACAAGTGGGACACAATCATGAAGTGGAACGAAATTTATTGGATATTTCAAACGTTTTTAACAAATAAAAAACTGAAAAATTGGCCGTGCAAAATTATTCAGCCCCGGTTTGGGCCTGCTTTTCTTCAGCAGGGACAGGGAAGATGGTTAAAATTGATGGGAAGATGGATGGAGCCAAATACAGGACTATTCTGGAAGGAAACCTGATGGAGTCTGCAAACGACCTGAGACTGGGACGGAGATTTGTCTTCCAACAAGACAATGATTCAAAACATAAAGCAAAATCTACAATGGAATGGTTCCCAAATAAACATATCCAGGTGTTAGAATGGCCAAGTCAAAGTCCAGACCTGAATCCAATCGAGAATCTGTGGAAAGAACTGAAAACTGCTGTTCACAAATGCTCTCCATCCAACCTCACTGAGCTCGAGCTGTTTTGCAAGGAGGCATGGGCAAAAATTTCAGTCTCTCGATGTGCAAAACTGATAGAGACATACCCCAAGTGACTTACAGCTGTAATCGCAGCAAAAGGTGGCGCTACCAAGTATTAACTTAAGGGGGCTGAATAATTTTGCACGCCCAATTTTTCAGTTTTTTATTTGTTAAAAAAGTTTGAAATATCCAATAAATTTTGTTCCACTTCATGATTGTGTCCCACTTGTTGTTGATTCTTCACAACAAATTACAGTTTTATATCTTTATGTTTGAAGCCTGAAATGTGGCAAAAGGTCGCAAAGTTCAAGGGGGCCGAATACTTTCGCAAGGCACTGTACATTTTAAAAGTGACTTACACGCAGCCTAACAAGCTACCTGTGTCTGCCTCCACCATCACCCTGTAGAAACATTTTATAATGTGGGTTTTATTTTGAAAGTTTTTAGCAGGAGTTGTATTTTTCTTAATCCGAACCACCTGACAAGCCTGAGGCATCCAAATGCGCGTAAAAGTTGTCCGCCCCTCCTCCTTGTCCATGAAGCAGAGTTGGCTCCACATATAAACACCTCTGCGCTCCTCAGGCTCCTCACTACCAGCACGCACTTTGCTCCAAGAGGCTGACAAACACAAAAGAACAAACACGAGGAGACGGTTTGTGGCGCACTCCTCAGGATGGAGGTAAAAGATTTGTGAATGAGCGTAGTTTTCTGTTCTTTTAAGTCACTTGAACAGAAGTTTGAAACGCGTAATGCGGTTTTGTGCAGCCACACTGGCTGCAATGAAAGCATTACATCATAGGAGCACTTTGAGCGACTTTCTAGTGTTTTAATGCTCTGTGTTATTTCTGTGAGATGTCAGGGACGGACAAGGCTCTGGCTGTGCAACAATTTAACCAAGGATATACTGATATGATCATGACATTGCTTTAGTATAAGTGGACTTATGGAATATTAGGCTATGTGCACTTGTAGTTCTGCTGACAATAAGTAGAGTTTGCTATGAACACTGTTTAGGAGTCTCTTTGCCTTGACTTTACTATGTAAGATGATTAGGCCTTGTTATATTTTAGTTGCCGGTGTTGTTTGTATGGTGTAATTTTTGTTGACTGTCGGTGCAGACACACACACACACACACACAGAGGTCTCAGCATAAAGACACACCAAAGCAACAGATTTTTGTCTCTGTATGTTTGAGCTTTAGGCTTTAAAAGAAGGTTTTTGATAAAACCTCATAACAAGTAACCGCAGCTTTAGAGGAAGGAAATGAAGCTGCCAGAACATCTGTCATGAGCCAGTGTCTGTGTGCTGTGATGAGTGTGTGTGGAATAACGTACTTCTTTATGGTACAGGAGGACTGTCTTTGCTCTTCCACTCATGTTTGCAGGTTTGTGGTCTTCTTACCACGAAACAAGCTGTTCCCTCAGACTTATAATATTATTCTCCAGTATGTAATGTCATGTCATGTGGGGAATAGGAAGAGAAACTCCTATTTCCCCCCCACAGCACATGAAAGAGCATATTGGTAATCTGCCACAGAGTTATCTCTCAACTACTTACGCCACTCTTCTTTAGGCCAGTTCACTTTAGATTAAAGACCATATTTGACCGACCTGAGCACTGGTCTAAAAACAGGCCTGTTGTCTTACCTGTCAGTTTTGTACCATCTTGCACTTTTTAGACAGTATGACCAGCTTGAACACTGGTCTAAATAATGGGCCTAATGAGCAGAATGTCTTGTTTTATACATCTCCGAGTCCCTATCCAACAGGCGGTTCCGTTTGGCACTAAAGATGTGTGTACCAACACAGAGAAGGTGCTCACATGTAGCATGGTAAGGAAAAGGTTTTAAAAATCCTTTCAGTGTATTCAGAAAGGTATTTCTGTTCATGGTTTAGGTAAAACCATGAACCATTTGTAATCTGGCTGTGCAAGGGTGTGTTGCTACTGTTGATGATAACATTTTGGTTTTGCTCCCACTTATTGATCTGTCACTTCCTGTTTGATTTCCCCTACCAGGGAACCGTCTGACAACAGAAATGAATTTGGGCAAAATAGATCAGTTCTGTTAGAACAGTTGGGAAAGAGACGGTTTCATCTGCTGCAGCCTCAGTTTGATAGGATGGATGGATTGTATTTAGTCTAAAGCACATGTATCAGCCATTAAACTGGCCTGTAAGTGTCTCACTGTCACTTTTATTCAAACCCAGGTTTTCTCTGTGATGACATCTCATATTAGTGGTGCTGGGTGTTTTTAGCAAACATTGGTTTAAGCCTTAAGACGTGAGCAACACATGGAAATTCTTACATTTTGTTTCCTGTGTTAGAATGATGACTTCAGTAGACAAACTGGAAATTCTTTGCACTCTTGTATGTGTGTATTTGTGTGTATGCACCTGAGGGTTCCTACTTTGTGTTTGGGTTGTGGAGTGGGGTGGAGTGGTTTTCATTTGAGGAAAAACAACCCCACAGAGGAGTGAGTATTTGGGACTGCCTTGCCAACCATATGGTGTGCACATTTATTATATAATTCATGGTAATGTTAAGAGACCAGTAACACAGGAACTCAGTCTGCACCAGCCAGCCATTTCCTAATGACATAGTCGCAGTGAATCAAATGAGAAGCATCTTGGAAGTTCTGTGTGATTATGGCAGGGTTAAGAGCATCCACTGGTGCAACGTTCTCATCTGTTCAGATGCAGCCTGAGGTGTTTGCTGAGGCTGTATTTTAAGCCTTTCATTCCAGGATGAATGGCTCACTCTGTCCTGAACATAAAACAGACACCTAACTAACCATAAAGCACAAGTGGAATATAAAGCCTGTGAATCTTTAGCCCATTCTCTACGTCGCTGGCTGAATCTCCGTTCAGTTCACGCTGTACAGTGGAGTATATAAAGTGTAAAAATATTTCCTTATACAGTTCATTAAAGTCCTGTGATTAATAGGCTGCTGAGTGTTAAATGAAGAGCACATAGTGATGATATGACAAACCACCAGTATCTTGTGCGATTTGTAAAAGCTCAGATTCCACTGATGCTTCTTGATGCATTTTTGTAACACCCTGCAAGATGTCTCACAAGGAAAAAATGTAATTGCAAAATCAGTTGGAAACCATAAGCAAACTGCAGGAAGTGTACAGTTTTTGTTCTGCAGAACCTTCACATTTTCACTGTAGTTACTGCAGTGTGTCTTCACTGTATCCCCACTGACAACAGCAACAGTGTGAAAAGTAGAACTAGTTTTGTGCGAAATAAACTTTAGTTGATCCAGTAGTTTGCGCCTTATGTTCTGTCTGCCCAAATGAAGATGCAAATGCACTTGATATTGCTATTCTGTTGACTGCGGTGTGCATGAATGCATATCAACAATTAGATGTGGTAACGTGTTGTCACAGTGCCAAACTTTCAAAATAAGGCTTGAAAATGTTTTATCTGGTAGGACATTAACATGTGAAGGAGACACACAGCGTGCTTTGGTTGACAGAGACTAAATGTAAAAAAAACTCAGAGTGGTAATTCATCTTGTTCTGCACAGAGAACGATGATGAGTCAGCTTTTCAGCCGGCCCTTACAAGCAGGTGATGTTTAAGCAGCTTCCTGTCTTTAGAGGCTGCCGTGAGCACAGACTAGCTGACTGAGGCATGTAAATTGTTTGCAGTAGATGTGCAATACCCTGAGATTAATCTAAAGGTAGCTCCTTATTTTATAGGTCCACTATTTCCAAATAATTTCTGGAAAATTTCCATATAGTTTGGTAGCAATTGATTTTTTTTTTTTTTAACTCGATAATTACTGTTCAGATTTTTATTATTTCAAATGTTATTCTTCATTTATACTGAACTGCAGGCCTGTTTGTAGACACACTTGCGCATGTGTAGTTCGCCTTTTGTTCTCTGAATAAACGCCTTAGGTTTGTGCTAGCTTAGCATTTGGAAAACAGTTTTTGTGTAATTATTTGGAAATAAACTGGAATGATCAGACCTGTATAATAAAGTGTTGGCAATCTAATATAGCATGCTGGTTGTGTTGTCTTTACTCTCTGATCTGTTACCTGTTTTTACATCTCTATGTTGTTTTAAACTACTTACAGTAATTCAGTTGAAGCTTTGCTCATTTGAGGATGTTTGCAGCTTTACAACCAATGAAATGGTTTATAAAGCCTCCTTCAGTTTCTCACTGTAGTTGCTTTTTTTTATTGCGGAGTTGTTGTTAATCTTTCTTTAAACATTGTTTTTATTTGCTGCAGTTACAGGAACACAAACTAGTACTGCACATGCAGTGGGTTATTTTCTGAGTCATGTTATCAGCGATGAGGTTGTGTCAGATGCTGCCCCTTTCTGTTTCAATCCAAAGTAATGCATGGGGTAGAGAGATAGCCAGGGTGGTGGTAACTACAGAAGAGATAGTGAGGAGGACACAGTGATCTGTGCAAGGAAAACACACATGCTGTTGACTTTCAAGGTTTGGCTTAGGTTTGAACAGGTCAGAGAGGCAGTCTGAGCCAGGCATTAGGGTGAGCTGGCTAGGACATCTGCAGATTGTCAGACATGTTGAATCTTGGCAGCATAAAGTCTACAGATATGAGATACAGATTTTGAGAACATTGAACCACTCAGAGGAAACTACTACTACAAAAACAATATCATCATGACTTTAACTTACTCCCAGATCTCTGTGCTGAGCAGTTAACCCATAATGCCTGCACCTCCTCAACCACCCGCTTCTAAATTTGGCATCTAGCCATGCTCTTTATTTCCTTTTTTGGCAGAAAGGAGTGCAAACACAAAGAGTACTGCAAGCTGCTTGAACTTGCTTTTTTTTTCCCCCCAAAGTCAAGTTTTGAATCTTCACTTAAGGCAGCTGTGTTTCAAGGTTGTGTTTTTTTTTTTTTTACATCCTAATCTAGATTATGAAAAAATCACATTTCCTTATTTGCTCATTTAATGTGTGCAGTATTGCAACATCCACCCCATTTATATTCATGATAAAACCAGAAACACCCCTCTGTAAAATTGTTATTAATGTTACACTACTTACTTTATATACTGTCAGGGAGCTAAATCAGCAACAAGTTCTATAACCTCATCCTGTTAATTGTACAGACACATTGCATATAATTAAGTGTGTTTATATGTAAACTCTTGATCTGACCTTCCACATGTGTCACTCCACATTCCCATATTGCAACAGAATCTTTGATCCAAAGTCTTCCATGGATGAACAAATTCTCTGGCACTCTGTGCAAGAAGCAGCATTGTAACGGGAAACGAGCAGGGCTTCGCTGAATGAAGTCATCCCATGTCTATGCTGCTCAGCTCGCATGTCAGCCAGCTGCTGCATTGTCCATATGGTTTTTGTCTTTGTGATTTCTGGATCAGCACAGATGAAAATACCCCAACACCATGTAGTTTAAGGACACTGTGGAATTCCCAACAAATGCTTGTATCAGAGTTTTCTGGATTAGTTTCAAACATTTGGAGGAAGTACTCTCTGCTGCTCTGTTTACACTTTCGATATCTTTGCTTACTCATTATTCAGTCTCCATTACCACATCTTCTCACTGCACAGCAGCTCAGATTATCTTAAACAGGCTGTTGCAGTACTGACGTATCACAGGACGTTCTGGCTCTCTCATTGTATCTCATTTCGTCATAAGCTGTCAGTTTATATAGCAACTCTCAAAGGTTTCCTGGGGTCATAATTTGTTTGTTGTTGTATTTGATCATATTTAAGAAAATGACATTTTGGCGTTTTGGACTCTGCTTTTTGTTCTCAGGTTTTCTGGATATATTTCCCTTTTTCTCTCAGTGTTAATTTCTTTTCAGATTTGTTTCTCCACCCTGCAGCCCTAGTCTGTGTCTGCAGCACCTCCCATTCCCCATGAGGCAGTGGCAGCAATGGAGTGTGTCCATTTCCCTCATCCCTCTGACTGATGTCCTTCTGTAGTGCGCTTTGAATTACACACAGCACATATGAAAACACACATATTGTGCCGTGAGGGCAGTGGAAAAGTGCGATATTCAGATGAGGTCTAGTCCAGAAACACATCATGTTTTCCTGGAAAGGCAGCGAGTGAGAAGGTGCCTGTCTGCTCTCTTACCACTTGACAAGAGGAGGCAGAAGGGAGCTGCTCACTGAGGTGGTTTTCCCCCTGGCAGAACATGCTGACTTGTGAAAACAAAGTCTGCAGACTCAAAATAAAGCCATTATGCTTTGTGAGCTTATTGAACAAGATCTTGTTGAATAGCAGTGTTTTGGTGCACTTTATTTTTCTTCATTTTTTTTCAGATTTCCACTGTGTGGGGCTCACCAGCGGGAGCTTATGAGGACAGAATGATTTCCAGAGAGCTCCATGGTAGATTACATGGCCCGTTGCTCCCTGTTACTGTATGAGTGATTTCATGGAAAAGATTGGACCTTGGAATTTTAAGATTTTTATTATCACAACCAAACATAAAATTTTCTAGTTCATAGCATGAACGATATGTTAAACCTGCAACCTCGGGCATTATTTGTTTTATTTTTTCACCTGTTATATCAAGATATCGTATGTTCTGCTTGACAGGGAAGGTTTTGGGGGAAAAAAATGGTTCTAAAAGAGGAAGCCCAATCTCCTCCATCATTTGAATTTGTATTGTTCAAACTTTTAATGATGTAGTTTCCTCTTAAGGATGTTACTTAGTGGAATAATACAGTATTTTAGGGCAGGAATACATTGGTGTGGCAGTTTCCACGGCCTAACCCGTATGTCAAGCAGATGCTACTGAGACTGGCATCATGCGCTTCTTCTTCACTGCCTCTGGAAAAAGGAATCACAGGAGCCGTCAATAGCAGGCTTTGTGTGATCTGGGTGTGATCTGGGTACGTTCTCTTTCCACGTGCTGGTCATACAGCAAACCTCGTGTCTTCTTCCACAGCCTGGAAATTAAGACACTGGTTCGGGTTAAACTTTAATCATTCAAACACGGCACAGTTCGGGAGACACTAGTCGTCAGACATCACAGTCTGGCTCTTGTGAAAGTCACTCAGATCCTTAGACCTTTCCATTTTTCCTGCTTTTAACATGTCAACTTTCAAGACATGCAAAAGTATTATCTGTGAATTTAACCCTGCTGTATTTTCTCAAATGGCCTGGGGATTGAAAGTTACAAGTTCTTGCATTCATGACATGATAATGATCCAGCATTAATTGACTTTTTTTTAAATCATGCTGTGATATGATGGAAAAGCTCCATATGTTTTTGACAACAGTGTGTAACGTCTGTACTGTTCATGTAACCCTAAAGAATCGCCTGCGTGAAAGTGTTCCAAAATAGCTGATTTCTTTTTAGCATTGACTCTGGACCATTTTTGGAAAACTTCACTCACATGTTTAAGCCGTTTAAGAAGCTGATTTTCCTCATTCCCTTGTTTAGACACACTCAATTGCTCTCGATGCTAGATTACAGTATGTTTCAGATGTGGTCTAGCTTATCCAGGGACTTTCTCTCTGGAGGAGCTGGGGGTTAGAGAGCAGAGCTGTGATCCAGGCTGCCTGCACAGCTCTGGGCCTTTTTCCCATGCCTAGAGCCCCAGAAATAGTGTTTTCTTTGCTCTCCCCTGCAGTGAACCACAGTTTCCCACTCTTCCAGTAAGCGTGGGGTCCCAGCTGAGTTAAACATGCTCAGTACTGATAACCAACCAAAGGTCTTATCTGGTTCACTGAAAAAAATGTGTATCCTTTGTCATCACAGTGAAACTGTTTAAAAGAAACTGAGTTGAACACAGAAAAAGATGTTTAAACAATAAAAAGTCTAAAACAGGCACATTATTACATTAAGAGTTAAAGATTAGTTTACTTAATACTGTATTTTGCATAAGGTTGCTGACAGCACCTTTTGTAAAATGGTTTTAAGCCTGCAGTGAAGGACTATAGTTTTAATGTAACAGTGGAGGTTTTGATACTACATCCTTTTTTAACTTTAAACATGAATAAAGCTGCACCTGTCAGCTTATGCATGCTCAGGTATTTGCACTGAGCCTGACATTATATGAAGAAGCTCATTAAAGATACAGGCTCTCTGTCAAAAGACAGGCACAAGCATATTAATGTATCTGAAATAACTTCTAAACAATTAGGAAGGGAATAGTTAAACTTGCTGAAGCCTTTTGAATGTCCATATAGCTCCATATTCCTTGTATGTTTGAGAGGTCTAGTTCTTCCTGTCATTTAAATAAAGCTGAAAATAAAAACTGAAACCTTGTTTTTCTGCACCCAAAGCACTGGAGCACTGATTTAAACAAAGCCTCACTTCCTTCGCCTGCGTTGCTGTGACTTGAGCGTGTTCTCTGAAGGAGACATTTGCTTTTAAAGGACAGGAAAGAGTTAAACAACCAGAAGTTACAAAATAATGGTGTGGAGGGTGGGTGGTCCCTGGTGATTACTATTTATCACAGACGAGAAGCGAGAGCTCAGGGAAAGGTTCGGGATGTGGATTAGGACACAGAGACAGTGAAGACGAGCATTTACAGAGGCGCTGCGGACTATCGTGGGTGGAGGCAGGGAGGTGATGAGGTCATGTCGAGAACAAAGGGAAAAAAAAATTAAAAAAATAAAGTATGTGATTAAGCTGTGGAACGTGTGTGTTTGTGAAGCTTGGGATATCCATGTTTCATGTTTTCATGGGCTGTGACTCAAACTCTGCACAGAGGAAGGGAGTTCACACCCAGGAAATTGTCAGCTGTGAGGAGGGGCATGAGCTTTGTCAGTGGTCAATAAAAGTAAGTTAGGAATGAGATGTATGTCGCATGAAAGCCGAAGGGAGGAGCAGCATAAGCCGTGACTACGACGCAAGGCATTAAATGTTGACATAGAAATCTGCATTCTCAGCACAGGTCAGGCTGCAAACAAATGTCTCGACCCACTCTCAGTCCAAGTACTTTACAGAAAACTTGCCAGAACCTGGAAGACAGAGTAACACTGGAGCGTTGGTTTCAAGGTTTACATTCCAGCCTGCAGCCATCAGCCAACTTATCACTTAGGCCACAGATATGTGGAGTGAGTTAATGGTCATCAAAGGGCAGCGCGGAGGAGGGAGCTTGGGCAATCAGCTTGGGAATAGTGGGAGAGACGGATGGTAAAGGGGCCAAGAAGTGATAAGTGTGAGGCTGCAAGGACAGGTCCCTCGTGTCACAGGCTGCAGTGTGATGTTGAACAGCTGTGGAGAGAGGGGCTCGCTTCCTGTGTCCGAGCCCACAGAGAAGACACCGGTTCCTCCAAGAACAGCACTGAACCCAACACAGTGGTTGACTGTTTTTGTTGCTGTTTGCATATTTACCCTCCGTGCTCTGCTGACATGCAATCTGTCTACATTCCTCTTGTGAGGGGAGAGAAGTCTAACATTAGAGCATCTCTTTGTTCAGTCTGCACATGCTGCACTTAATAAAAATGTATATTTTAGCTGTGTTTACTGAACATGTCACTCCTCTCTTTAAAATCATTCAGCTTTTGTGCCGTAATTTGTACCATTTTAAAAATGCTTTGCTGTAAATTCTTGGCTCACAGTGCGTTCCTGTTTTCTGGGGATGTGATTTAATATCTCACCTCACTATCTACACAGGGAGTTCAAGGCAGTGATGTCAGAGTGCATGTTCAGTGTGCAAAGGCGGAAGCAAAGATAGTAACAACGTGTAAATTTTTCATTACAAGATACATCTACACAGTACAGTTCATATTGATTAATTGTTTGTTAATCACCTCAAGGGAGGCATTCCAGAATTATACAATTTGATAAACAAAACTGTCATTAATATAATTATTTGTTTGGTTCCAGAAGGACTCTCCATCCAAGCCATCTGTAGCTGAGCTGGCTGGAAAGTTCAATAATCATATTCTACCAAATCCAACCTCAAAGAACGAGGTATTGTACTTTACTTATATGTTGTATGTTACAGAATCCATATAAAAACGGTGTTTAGTTGTCTGAAAGAACAGAACTCCACATTCTCTACATAGCTTTATTTTTATATACATACAGTTAGTGAATGCACTTGTTTACAGGTTTTTATTTACTGATTTCTCCTCCTTTTCATCTGAAGTTGCCCTTTCGAAGAAGACCTCCATGTTCCTTGAAGTTACATCATGAAAAGGATGATAATCAAGAATCAGATGTGAGTTAATTTGTTCTTTTACTTACCCATGGGTTACTCCTCTGGCCTCCTGGCACACAAAGGAAGTCCCCAGAAAACAGACAGTGCATTTTCATTACAACCTCACATTGTACCCTACAAATCTGCGGTTGTTTTTTTTTTTTTTTTTTCTTTCTTGTCTAAAACATAAGAAACGTGCTGCTGTTTTCATTCTCATAAAAATGACTTACAAACAAACCACACAACCAGAGTGCAAGTGTATAGTCTACATCATAAGCATGTATAATAAAAATGTTATTTTGTTATTTACAATATTTATTTAATATTGATTCATAAATAATATTTAGTCTTAATACCAAGGGCCACGTGTCTGTATGTTCCTGTAAACTGTATAATCATAGTACGTATTAAAACAAACAAAAAAGTATCACGAGTTCAGGTCATTATAGCTTTTCATGTTTAGAATGAGTCTTTTGTGACATTGTCCTTCCATTAACTTTTCATTTTGCTATCTTGCAGAAACCTGCTCTCTCCCCAAATTCCTGTAAAATCAAAATGAAGAGCTCAGCCATCATTGAGAAATTGCAGGTTGGTGCAACATGTGGTGAGGGGAAATGGGAAACAAAACAATTGCTAGGATCACAGAACAGGTACTTGTAGGATGTAGCATGTAGTCAGGAGTCTGTATAGTCAGAAGATGTTTAAAGCAGCGCTGCCACCCACTGTTCAGTTTAGACTGCTGCATGAGCTGCTTGCATTCTGAGGAAAAAGAGGATGTGCTTGTCCCTGATGCCACAGTTGGCTCAGATTAATGGGCTAATGGGATCATGGCCCACCCAGCCTCTGGTGAGGCTCTGACTCACCACCATCCATTAGGCCACACACTACTGTAAGCAGCCATGGGACAAAAGGGCTGCCGCTTCGCCCTCTTCCTCCTCTCTCCAGTACAGGTAGGACACTCTGAACTTGAACAGTGGTTGGGGGGCTTGCTCACATTTTTATGTTGCTCATTTCTCAGACTGATCATGACCATGCTGTGACACGTAAAAGGGAATTTCAGGACATACTCCTGGCAAGGGGTTTTTCAAGTATGTGACAGATCCTAGCAGAACAATGTTCTCTTTATTAAAAATTTCAAATGAAGTTACACATTTTAGTGGGGGACTAATTCCTGGGACTAAAGTTTAGTCTTTCTTACTTACATTTCCTAATCAAGTGAATCCTATTTTAAAATAAACCTGATTTGCTCTAGTTTAATCAATCCCCTTTTTTATATATATTAGGCTTTATTTGGATAAATGTCTTTCCAGCTATTAAGGCCATTTTTAAATCATTTATCTTTAGTAGAACAAAACCCATTAAAGAGATTATACTGTAGTGTCCAGGAGTCAGTCTTTTTGTCCCACTGCAGGCCAATCTTGCTCTGTCACCCACTGCTCTGCTGCCTTCATCTGCCTGTCCTGAGGTGAAGCCACATCCATCACCATTGTCCCCCACCATGCCCTGCAGCCCAGTGAGCCCCCTGAGCCCCACAATGCAACCCTCACATCTGTCTAGTGAAGAAGAGGATGCTGTCAGCTTCGACAGCCCTCCTGAAGGCGCCCCGCTGCCGAGCATCAACAAGGTAAATATTAACTTGACAACATTAAGGACAACTGGATCGGTACCATTTGTTACGGTATCTCCTTGTAATGCAGTGGGCCTGGTTTCATAGTGTTACTTCCAGTATTGTGTTTTACAGCATGACTTTCAGAAGGCTGAAATGTTCAGTATTATTCTAGTTATCATGCTTATGATTACAGATCCTTTGTAAGAGTTTTTGATTTGATCATATTTCATATATTTGTGTGGCTGTTTTGCACATTACTTCTGAGTCACTACATCACAAACATGAGCTACTGTCACCTTAAGGTCCCCGAAGTGTTTCTCACGCTATTTGCTGAGTGACCTGTGACATCACAGCTAAACACATGGGCCACATCCCTGTATATGTGATTCTTGGAGGGTGTTTTGCATCTTGTTTAAGTGGGCTTTGGATAAGCTTGCACAAGATGCCGCTATAGTGCATGAGTACTGCTGGAAGGGGGGATTGAAGATGTAATCCCCTTAGCCTAGATAAGAGTCCCTAGAGACCATTTTGTGCAGTGCTCTTGCACATATGCTAACAGTTACAAGAAATCCTTTGGTCATATAAAAGAAATTATATTAAATATAAATGTGTCACTTTTGTAAATTGTAGAATTCTGATTGATTTTTAAAATTTTTGTTTAAAATTATGATCTGCTGGCTCTTACTCATCTTTTCCACACAGACTCGTGTACGGCTATCATTCAAGAGGCGTCCTCCCACGAGACAGCACAGAAGGTCAGCTGGAGATGAGGCGGGAGCCTCTGGGAGCACTCTGTCCCCATGTGAACTGTACAGCCCACAAGAAAATGGAGACAAGGACCAGGTTTTTGACTACCCAGCAGTAGAAGCTAAATACAGCCAACTGAAAGAAGCTGAAGACAAGTACAGGGACTGTGAAAAGACAGAAGATGAGGTAGCAAAGAATGACCCAGAAAGAAGGAGAGCTGGAGAGGAGGAGCAGGCATCAGAACACGCCCAGAGCTCGGAGGCTTTGGAGGAGGTACAGCACCTCTCAGAGCCTTACCCAGCAGAGCAGATAGGGGGCGATGAGACAGAAGAGGGGCAGGAGGAGATGCCTCAGGAGGCATACCCAGGAGGAAATGACTTGGTGTGACCTGTGAAAGTGAAGCAGAAAAATATACATATGAATAAGTTATTCAGTGCTTTAATTAAGATAATTCTTTGATCAATACTCATCAGAAAGAGGTCATCTTTTTAAATTTCTTGCTACTGCTTTAAGTCCCTCTGTCGACCTCTCCAGACCGTGTATAGAACAGGTCTATAAACACTGGAGCATTATGACAAATGGATGTTTTTCTGCACATGGAAATAAGCATCACAGCTGATACTGTATCCATGATCAGCAGACATTTCCTCCATGTTGTACCAAGTCTGCATGACCAGACTTCTGTTTTTATGTTAAATACATTATTTTTTCTTTACTGAGATTTGACACAAGTCAAAGACATTGTAAAGAGTGCACTTCCAAGTCTTTGTTACATACATAGAACTATAAAAATATGCTGAACTATAAAAAAAAATGTGTGTATATATACACACACACTCTCTGTATGTTAGCAGATATAGAAATGTTCAGACAGTATACCAAATCACTAACAATTGCATACTTTGCTTAGTTTGTTTGGATGATTTTGTCTCTTATTTTGTATGCTATAGAATAGCTGAATCACAATGCTACTGTGGAGTGGCTCTGCTCCTCACAAATTATGCACAGAAATTTAAAGAAAATAAACTGCTTCCTTCTTATTTAAAGAAAATAATATGTTACATCTGTACATGTATTGTTGTTATCATCTCCAAAGACTTGCTAAGAAAAACCCTAAATGTGCTGGAAGGTCATCTGTCACATGAGGCCAGATAGGTTTGATATTATATTTAGTAGATGAAGGGATGGTACAAATGTAAATGTGAAAGACCTAAAACATCTAAGGATGTGGTGATTTCAGTTATTTTCCCTGATTAGACCTCCTCCTCCCAGAGCTGTGTCTGTACAAGCTGCACAAACACATTGGTCATTTGTTTGTTTCTGAGGGCATCATCAGCACTATTGTGAAAACCAAGTAAAAGCATAGGCTATTGTTTAAGCGGGTTTTTTTTTTTTTATTTGAACATTGACGGTCTCTACTGGAAACCATTAGGACTTGCAATTCCAGAATTGCAGTAATGGCGAAATACATCTGTGCTCCATTTGGTAGGCAGGCTGCTTTAAGTAAATATTTATTCATCATGATTAAAGACTTGGGAATAAAGCTGTCCCATGGATTGCATGTTTCAAAAGCGTAGTGTTTACATGCACACTTCTGTTATATTAAGCTTCACAATTTATATCTTGACAGTCAGGCTGGTTGTGAATCGCAGTGAATAATGTCACGTCGACAAAAACTATCGCTGTTGTGTCCTGTTCAATCGCCATGTCGTCGTCTTCCCGCTGTCTTTGGAATTTGTCAACGCCTTGTGACGTCAGCAGGACCGAAACTTTAAGGAAATTCACCTGGCTGCCGGGAAAGACCGAGCACTCGAAAAATAAACTAGGTTAATGGATTCATGAGAGACAGAAACTTCTCCACGAGTTGTCAGGTGTAGGAGCGCGAACCTGTCAACTGCTGTATTTCTTACCTTTTTGAACCGAAGCTTGCGGATGATGCGCTTTCACAATTAAAAGCTCAGTAGAATATAAATAATAGCAACTTCCGGGTCGAGGCTCCAGTAAACTCTCATTTAGCTCTGGTAGTTCCATGCAAACCAGTATGAACTTTGAGCTGAAGGAGGTGAAAACAAATGGGAGCGATGGAGCAACATGTTTGGCTAATGAAGAGGTGAGTAAAAACAAATACATACTATATATATCCTTATGATAATAAATAGAAGCACACTATATCCAGGCCTACTGTATAATTATATTCATTTTAGCCTGTTAATATTGGAGCTGAAGCCATTAATCAATTAGTCAACTGACAATGAATGAAAATTAATTGGCAGCTGTTTTGACAATCAGTTTATTGCTTGAATAACTTTTTAAAGCAAAAATGCCAAACATTTGCTCTTTCCTGCTTTTCACACATGAAGTTTTCTGTCTTAACAGCTAATCAAATGATCAAAAAAGAAAACAAACAAAGAAGATGAGCAGAATTTTATGCAACATACATCATCATACACCTGAAATGACCATTGAGGTGTTTAGCATTTCATAGTAAGGTTCCCCAATGTCTGACTGCTCCCAGGTGACAACAGGCAATGGAGATGGTGCGGCTCACAGGACTGTGGAGGTAACCGAGAGAGACGGGTTGCTTTCTGAACAGGTGAGCTTTAATCAAGGACATGCTCTTCAATATCTGGTATTCAGTTTTGTTTAGTTGTTTACAGTATGCAAGAAGAATAGAATAGCACATACAAGACATTCTGTTTGGTATGAGGTTTCATTTCTGTATAAAAGACAAGAAAGGAGCTCCATGGCAACAACTTGTGTTAGTCACAAATCAACACACTTACTTTAAATGACTGATTCGCTTTATAGTAATGACAGGAAAGTGTTTGTGTCTTTATGTTTCAGCAGATTGATGGAAGTAATGGGTCTGCTGGCCATGAAGCAGAAGTTCAAATGAATCGGGGAAACGCATGCACTCAAGATGTATGAAGACTTATTTGCAGTTTATTTATTGGCCATTCCTCCTTAACTTTTTATCACATATTAAGTCACTGAGTTATTTTCCCATCCATCCTGGGAGGACAGTGCAGCTATGACTTGTTGTTTCTTGATGCTTGTCATGAAATGCCAAAAAAAAAAACCTTGAAGATTTGGATTTTGTATTATTTCTCAAATTATATCTAATTAAATGAATACACTACCCACAATCTTAATATCAAAAATGCACTCCCATAGACTGCCTTATCTAAACAAAGCTATTTTATTATATTTCTAGGTTAGCAATGTGCACAGGATAAAGAGAGAGCTGAATGAAGTCATCTTCTGGAAAATCAGACGATGGATGGTCATTGTCATCATCCTTATCATCATCCTGCTTGTGATATTTATTTCTCTGGCCTTGTGCTCAGGTAAGGTTTTATGATGCGTAGTTTGTTTATTGAGGAGAGTTAAATTATGCTACATTTAATAAAGAATAAATATATGAAGTGAGTAAAAAGTCAGGTAAAAAAAATAATTATTTAAATGACTTTGATCTGTCACAAGCAATTTATCATGATACAAGGCCATGACCAGTTAAAGGCCAAAGTTTAAATTTAATATTCAATGCTTATGCAAGATCATACCATCAACTCTTCTCCTAATGAACCTGTAGAAGTAAATAATGCAGAGCTAATTACAACACCATATCCCCAAATTATACAATTTAAATAGAGCACTTACTTTTTCAGTTTTGTGGCTTTGACCTAGTTTCTCTTTGAGCAGCGATTTATGATGATGAGGAAGAGAAGATAGACCCTTCATTGTTAAAGGTGCCTCAGTACTTCAATGGGAGCTTCCAACTGCCCAATCTGATCTCCACAGAGGATCTTGTCTCCCTTTCCTCCACTGAAAGCCAAACGCTCGCCGCTGACCTTCAAAAAAAGGTTTGGCTAATTATGACCTGTATTCCAAATGATGTACTTAAATGAGTCACGCTAATTGCTTGTCTCTATAATTTAGCACGTAGGAACAAATGTACAAACTGTGGAATATAATCACATTTCACACTGTAGTTGTATTACTTAGTGAGAGATGCAGAACTGACATAACTGCATATTATGTTTAATGTAAAATTCATCACTTAGATCAACACCTTCCAAACTGAGACAGTAAAGACACTCAAGCTTCATAAAACAAAAACCTGTTCAATTACTGCTGCCAACAGATGAGAGCCCTGTGTAGCTGGTTTTATCTCTAACAGAATTTCTAAAAAGCTTTCAGTAGCCATACAAAGCTCTGGACAAAACGAAAGTAGGCTAGTATCAGCCAAACCGTTTCTCTCTTTGTTTGCTTCTGCATGCTTTTACCCGCTCCACCCAGCTGGCTGACCTCTACACATCCTCCCCTGCTTTGGGACAATACTTCTCCAAAGCTGAGATATTTGCTTTCAGGTAAATGCGCATAATCTCTTCTGCATAAAAACAGCAGATGTAGTCATTTGTCATGTGTGTGTTTTACAGGGGAAATGGGTGTTGCCCTTCTGTTTTATTCCCCACAGGAACGGTTCAGTCATCGCTGACTACCAGCTGACATTCCTCATGCCCGAAGAGCAGCAGGATCAGCTAAGGCAGTTTACTCTGAGCAGGGAGATGGTGTACAATGTGTTCAGACAGTTCCTATATGACCAGGAGCCAGACAAATCTGAGAGATTGTTCATTGATCCAGTTTCCCTAAGCATGGTTTGAAGAGAGTTACGACAAATGTTCACAAACAGACTGGAAAACCAGTCACAAGACAGTTATCTGCAACTAAACCTCCTACAGTAATGTAACATATGATTTGTGTGATTTTAACACGAGTCTCTAAACATGTTGCATATCATGTATTTTTACCACAGAATGCAACATGACCACAGTCATGCACAGTCATGCACACTCATACTTGTGGGTTTGACACAATTGTTCTGTTCATTGGGCTTTTAAGACTGTGGAATCAGTCAGTAGTGTGGACTTCTCAGACAAAATGGACATCTGCCTTGTGTTAAACAGGAGGATGTAAATAGAACTGGGGGTTTCTTGAGCATGTGACATCGGTTTTTATATTGTTTTCAGAGTTTAGGGTGTATTTCTGTGTAAATGTCAGCGCTGCAAGTATTTATATTCATTTCCTGGCTCTGATCACTGTAGTTTTATGTATGACCATTTGTACATAAGAAAAACCTGTTGTTCTTTTTTAAATGTAAATACAAGCATTTATATTTTCATAACTGTTCCATTATTTTGCATCTCTGTCACTAGACATGATTTGCAAACCAAAGCTGTGGAACACAATACATTTGACTAGCAAGCAGCAAACACTGTACGAATATCAGCTTTAGAGAACTGTAGAGGAGGAATTGTAGTTGCTGGAGCATTCATGTTGTGAGTGAAGGCTATGCATGCACATATAAAACTATTCTACTGTATATACAAGCCATTTTTTTATTATAAAATTATATATAACCATAGAGTCGGCGGGTTGGATCTCCGTTGGCCAAATAAAGGTGATTATTATTTTTCACATACAGTATGTCGTGGCCCAGTTTTATCCTTTATGGTCAAAAAGTACTGTATAATGATCTCTTTCTCTTAAGTTGACCAAGAACCGGGCTGTTAACAGCACTAGTCATATGTGTCAGTATGTCACATTTCAAGAGGTTTCCTGGCAGTGACCATGTCAGCATGTCTGACCTGTAACAGGTTTACAGCTGTGATTAATGTATGCGCCAAATTGTTATCAACACTCTTCTTCCTCCCGATGGTTATTAAATTGGATCTCCCTTCAACTGAATTCATCCTGCAAGGCTTCATGAAAAGAGCTAAACCTTGAGCAAGTTCAAGTTTTTTGTTTTGTGTTGGTTTTTGTTTGGTTTTTAATTTTTATGGTAAGAACACATCAGATTCAGATGGATAGTGGTGCTTTGATTGAAATAGTCATGTCAGATAAAATCCATAGTGCATATAATTTATGAGAATTTGCACTACCGGTCACACTTCTTTCAGTTCAATGGGAAAGTGTTAAGCTGTTATTTTCACAGTATTTGTCACTGCTGAAACGCAGATGTAAGAGTAAAACTATGAAAGTGAAACTAGAGTCATTCAGTTACAGTACTGTATATCTTGAGTTACTTAATCCTCTTTTTTCTTTTTTTTTTTACGCCTGATTTGTTAATCAAAATACCAAGACAGTGTTACAGACAAGCACATAAAAATATAGTGTGTCCATGTTTGGATTTTATTATTTAACTGGAAGACAAGATTAAAGAAGATTTAACCTCACAACTGGAATATTGGAAACCGATAAGATAATTGATAAAACGAAATATTATGTATGACATAAATTTCTTAATAACACTGAGCTTTTTTTCTGGGCCATCTTTTCCTTTTTTAACTGAAGAGGGAATATATTTTCACATGCACTTCTCATACAGCTCACTGCATGACAGTCACATGCTGGTCAAAGGGTGGAGTGCAGCCGAGGGATCTAAGAGGTTTCGACAGCTTATTACTGTACATAAAACCAAGTCATTCCACCTGCTCTTTGAAACCCACAAATATTGCACATGTTGGAATCACCTCTAATAAGCATGTCCATGTCTGTTTAGACTGCATTTATTGATTCAGACTAGACAACCTCAGTTGACTTAAGCTACTGTATTTGGGCTTAGGGAGGGTATTTTCTGCAGGTGTTTATTTCTGTTCCATTAAAGTAAGCACTTAATCTGTTGGCACCAGCGAGAAATCAAATGCCATGGTGCAGCGCAGGGGGATCCTGGTTATGATAAACTAGTAGATACTAGCTGTCTGTAGTCACTGTTAGTGCATCTTCTCAGTCCTATTTTGAGAACTGAATTATCTAAAAGCAGATTTACTATAATAACTATGAGCTTTGATACTCTGATGGTGTAAAGAGCCCTCACTGCTCCCAAACCTTTGTTGTACCTGCCTCTGTGATTGGTCATACCTAGCCATGCTCAGGTCAGTTATGGGTCACCAGGGCTAGTTATTTATTCATAATTGTGAGATAATGTGGATGAGTGTAAGGTTCAGTGCTCTTACAGACTTCTTTAATTTTGGTGTTAGTAGAAAAGTGAATATCCTCTTTACTTGTCCCTGAGAGAAAAACAAGCATATAAAACATAATAAAATAGACAAATAAATACTAGAATATAGAGTAAATATAAAAAAATATGTATACTGTATAATAGAAATAAGAAATACAACTTTGTCCCCCAGCTCCTTGGCAGATTTGGTCCATCAAGGTGAAGGTGGATACTGGTTTCTAAGGCCTCTGCAGGCACAGTGGACCGTGTCCTGAGGTTCAAGGAAGATTTCTGGAGTTATCCTATCAAAGGGTTATCTCTTCTTTTGGCTGTTAAGAGTCAAGACTTAGAGATTAAGGTGGACGTTGCATGAGAGCGACCCAGCTAGACCCAGCCACACCTCAGTGCTGCCAGTGCTCTGTTGTGCACCATTCTCTCTTGTAACAGTCTCACCGCCAGCTCTCTGTGGGATTCTGGACAAAAGACACAGCTCTGGAGGAATAATGGGCGCCCATGGCTCTAACCTGGATGATATACTGGAGGAGGACATGCACCACTGGTACACCAAATTCATGAGGGAGTCTCCCTCTGGGCTCATGACGCTCTTTGAGCTTAAGATGATGCTTGAAATGAGCGGTATGACAGAGGAGGCCAGCAGCTATGTGGACCAAGTCTTTTTCACTTTTGACATGGATGGGGTAAGAAAACACCTGAAACTCATTTATTTTTTCTGCCCAGAAAAAAAAGTTAACAATACCAATAGTCTTTAATGTGCTCTTTTGCAGGATGGTTATATAGACTTTGTCGAATACATTGCAGCAATAAGTTTATTACTGAAAGGAGAAGTAAACCAGAAACTAAAGTGGTACTTCAAGCTCTTCGATCACGACGGAAATGGGAAAATTGACAAATATGAACTGGAGACTATATTTAAGGTTCAGTATATTTTCTTTGAATGTTTCACACATCTGAAGAACAGCTCACAGTTCCCTGAATCCAAAAGTTTAGCTGCTCTGAAAGTGTATCAAGCCCCAAGTCTAAATGTGACCTTGTCTATAACCTAGTTTGCTGCCTAAAAGTCATACAGCAATCGCCCTACAGATTACATCGCACAATTAGTCATGACCCAGTTACTTCATCTGTTCTTCCATTATCTATACTGCTTATTCTTTAGAGGACCCACTGTGGAATGCATTTCAATCTGTACAGTCTGCAGGCCCAGGCTTCTAAGTGCCACGGTTATAGTAGCACTGGAAGTTCATTGGTGGGGCTAATCAGAAGCATGTAAGATGTGCAGACCTCAAGCAAAACATC
Source organism: Monopterus albus (assembly GCF_001952655.1). Lineage (NCBI taxonomy): Eukaryota > Metazoa > Chordata > Actinopteri > Synbranchiformes > Synbranchidae > Monopterus > Monopterus albus. The sequence continues at coordinate 1,329,976 of NW_018128030.1, read as the reverse complement.
TTGCCTCAGTAGCAGGTGTAGTCAGTGGTGGACAGTATCTAAGTACATTTACTCAAGTACAGTACTGAAGTACAATTTTGAGGTATCTGTACTTGAGTATTTTCATTTTCTACTTCCTACCTAATCATCAATACATTTTAGAGGCAAATATTGTACTTTTTACTCCACTACATTTATTTGATAACTTTAGTTACTAGTTCTTTTTCAGAACCTGATTAATTAAACAAGATGCATTATAATCATAATACTTTATTGATCCCTGGTGGGAAGTTCACCGTCACACCAGGCGTTAATTCAGATTATACATTTAAAAGTAGTTAAAACCAGCTACAACATTAAATATGTACACAATAATGCATCTGTAATTATAATCCAAAGCACATTTCGATGCTAATATGTTTATACTTTTACTTAAGGGACCTTTACTTTTAATAGAATATTTCTACACTGTGGTATTTCTACTTTTACTTAAGTAAAGAATCTGAGGCCTTCTTCTAGTAGTAAAAGTTGAACATACAGTTAAGTCAGCCTGGTTAGTTCCACTACTGAGCAGCTAAATGGAAGCAGGCACAGCATCATATGAAGTTATTAGACCTGTGTCTGTATATGTTTAACTTACAATTAATCATGTAAACACTTCTATCAGGCAATTCAAGATATCACCAGGAGTTATGACATCCCCCCAGAGGAGATTGTGACTCTTATATATGAAAGAATCGATGTCAAAGGAGAAGGTAATGAATTTCTTATTATCAATCCTCAGCTTATCAGATTCTCAGAATGTGTCCTTAATGACAAACACTTAATACCCAGTCTCCGTTTTCACGGTGAAGCTGCAGAAATAGGAAAGAATGTTTAAGCAGACAGCCTGATCATTGCTTACTTTTGTAAAGTCATTATTACACACCTTATTGCAATTATAAACTCAAATTTTCTAAACAAACTGTAATACTTAAGATAATGGTGTTTACATCACTGTATTTGTGTGATCAGGTGAGCTGACGCTGGAGGAGTTCATCAGTGGAGCAAGGGAGCATCCGGACATAATGGATATGCTCACTAAGATGATGGATCTTACCCACGTCCTGGAAATCATTATCAAGGGTCAACAGCAGAAAGCTGGGAACTAAACTGGTTATTAACAAGCTGTGTGGAGACTTAGATCATTTTTGGTGGACTTCCAGAGGGTAGTGTTGAGCAGCGAGTGTATTGAACGTGCTTGATGAAGAGTAAAGTCCCATCATGAACTGACTGACCAATCGGATCAGATTAGACCAATCAGATTACAAGATCAGAGATCATGTAATCTCCCTGTAAATCACCCGAGGGCTGTAGGGAATGTGTGCTATTCCTTCTGTTTGTGCTCTTTCTTGTGCTGAATGCGCTTGTTTAGACATCTGCACTAAACAGCTGACTTTGGTTTAACACCAAGATTCTATAGTTTGGGTCAAAATGTGATATCCCTCAGTTCAGTTTTGAACTTCAGTGAATCAATAACAGACCATGTTATCCCTTCTGTCTGAGGTCAACCGAACATAACGTTCCGCATGGTTAATGATTAGAGGTTCATTTTGCTGTACACCAACACTATTTTAAGCTCTGAGAAACTGCAGATTGTGTAAATCAAATAAAGATAAGGGTTTGACTGCACATAACACTCAAAGCATTTCTAAATCTATCGGATGATTCAGTTACTGATCACCTGACCCAGCTCTGCTCAACATATAAATTCACCAGTATCTGCCTCCTTTTCTTTGCACGGCACACTACTTCCTACTGTCCGACACCACAGCACAAGAACAGCCGGCCACATCCAACCAGAACCATGCAGCCTGCCGCAGCGAAGTTTGACACAAGCAGCCTGCTGCTGGCTCTGAGTCGGTACACCTCAGCTGTCAGTGACATGGAGAAGACCATTCTCTTGCCGAGTCTGCTGCGAGATGTGCCCTCTGATGATGTATGGGACTGTGAAGCAACACAGACCTTTAGGGACCTGCATGGGAGCTACCTGATGCTCAAAGCCATAAGAAACACAGTGGAGAGTAGCCCGGTTCCCCTCGATGACCACAACATCAACACAGCACTTAACAAGACCCTGGAGCCTCTCTTGGACACAGATCCTGAAGTCCTCTTCCACTTCCACCTGAGGGGACTGTTTTCTGTGATGAGTGACCTCACCAAGAAGACTCAGAGCCTTACTAAGAAATACAAGGACATCATTGGAGTGGCAAATTAGAAGCATGAACGATGTGCAGACCTCAAGCAACTCATCTCAACTCAGTAAAAGTGATGTACATGCACATCTCTAAAATCTGAACTGTTTACATCCAATAACCCCGTATTTCTAACTTAACAAATATGAAATAAATGTGCACTGCAAAAACAGATAATTTCTTTGTCTTCTGTTACCAACTGTAGCCCCTTGGAAACTGATGAAATAATCATGACAAAAAGAGCAGTGCTCAGATTTATGTTCAAACACAATCTTACAGGGAGCCATTTTATTGTTTTGACTCATCAGTCAGAAAATGCTTAATTTCAGTATTCCTATTTACACAGAATTCACACAATATGACAGAAAGAAGAAAGGTCCCCTGGAGACAGATGGTAGTCTGTAAATGTTTCTCTCTCCTTCTTGTCCTTCCCTTTCACCAATACTTAGCGCACAGGATGGAAAGGCTCGACAATCTCTGCAAAGGTCTTTTTTTCTGGTGAGATACATCAGAGACAAACAGTTTGATTACAGGCATACAAATGCCACCTTATTTTAAATTTTCCCTGAAAAACCTAACTGTACTACTGCACCTCAAACATCACAGAAATTATGGCACAAACTAGAGAGCATAGCATTTTATATCCTTATATTGACTATATTTGAAGATTCTGGTGTGTGATTAGCATATGACTACTGTTATGGTAGAATATATGAAAAATAATACAATATGGCAACATAGTAAGAAAATGTGTTTACACTTGCTCATACGGAGTGGTGGTAAGCCAGTAGGTACTGAGTGGTTGTTATCTGATATACAGACAATAAAACAAGCCCTGTGCTAGCCTCTTTGAACAATCATTTCCAAGTGTTGAATGAAAATCTGCCTGACACCTACGAATTATGCCTCAAATGTTCACCATGCCCATGACTGTCTTCTGTTAGTGAAACGAAAATGCCTAAACATTTACTTACCCTTTTCTGGAAATTCAGCTGGGTGGCGTCTGATATACTCGTTCATATCTCGATCACGTTTGGCGTAAGTGTAATTTGCATGCTTTGTAAGGTGGTAGCCAAGGTACCAAGCAATTGTTGTCAGCAGGACTTGTCGATGAACACCTAAAAAAGGAAAATAGGACGTAACTACTATAATATAAACTTTGCACTGGAAGCATAAGAGCTTTCATAATGCTTATGAGGTATAACAGGCTTTCACCTTATACGTTTCAAAATAAGGAGGAACAAGTTTCATAAGTACAACTTAGACTATATCAGGTTAAGTATAAACATACACATCTGGACATGTTGTTGGGATAGTTTATTGTGTTTATTCATTTTAACTTGCATATTTAGCTTAGCCTTTCCTGTGTCTGTCCATAGAAACAAAACAATCACTTGATAGTTTGCTAGTAACTTCTTAAGATGATTTATTATTTAACTTGCGACATTTTTCTAAAATTGTAGAAAACCCAAATGGTTTTTGATTAAATGTGGCATAAGTGCATCTCTGTAGACAAGTTAAACTCTGGTAACGTTAACCAGCTAACAAACATGCTAACCTGATTTTAGCGGCGGCCTTTGGTTAAGGCTATTATGAAACATCGCAGTGGCCCAGCCCATAAACCCCAGCCACACCGAATTCCTATTAACAATTCCCGGAGGAGGGAGGCTCTTTCTCTCGTCTGGTATGAAGCCCATAGCGAGACAATATAAGCTAAATCCAAAAGGTTAAGGTCTCAGTAACCTCCGAGCTGCCTATTTCCACTCATCGGCTTTCACCTAGCTTAGGAAGTCAAGGACATGGTGTGCAATCTAATAAAATGTCCGGGCATAATAAGTGAAAAGCTTTTCAGTTCCGACGAATGTGTATCCTAGCAACCAACGCAAGAAAATAAAACTTTACCTATAAGGCTGATTACTTTGTTGCCTACTTGTTACCTTTTATTTGTTGTAAAATAACTTACATGTTAAATAGATAATATATATTACTCGAGGCTTGCTGTGAGATAGTGGCTTACTCTTACTTAAATTTTTACTGGCTAATTTTGGTACCTAGCTGGCTATTGGCAGCTAGCAGTTAGCGACTTCACACTAACCATTATTTATTCGTAGCTTAAGTAAAGCTAGAAGTAGTAGTAATGACAGTGGAAGTAGTGGCTAATGGTCTTAGTACTAACGCCAACGTTGACGTCACATGTATTGTGTTCAACTCTTTGTATCCTTCATAATGACGTTACAAGTACTCAATTTGAAGATGACCCCCCTTTATTAATTAAATGTCTCACGGCATAAGCCTTTGCTCTACATTTGTAGGTGAGCTACCCAATTTGTTAATCACGTTACAGATCAAGAATGAGTTTATTTGCCATTACCCCTATAGTCCTGGCTGTACAGTCGATATAGTTATAGAATAAAGCGCGTATTCCCAGTGAAATGCAGTGAAATAAAAAACTATAACATTTTAACAAAGCAGAACACAGAATAGTAGTGAATTGCAGTACTTCAGTAGATGTACTATGCATGTGAGCTGATGACATCATCGAGTGCAGTCCTCCTCCTACTCCTCTATCAGACAGGCTGCTGAGCTGCTGAGGATACACAGCCACAGGAATTATGCCCTGCTTAGCTGCGGCTCTGCCTGTTTGATGAGGTGACCTATGCATACTAAGTAGTTATAAGTCCGGGGATATCCCCGTGGTTTTGGTAAGTGCAAATTATTTCCCTGCTCGATGCGCAGTGTTGACTTTTGATTTATTTCCCCCTCCTGCATCTACAGAGTACCAAAATGGCTAGATTCGCACGGTAGCTGCTAGTTGCTACTGTTGCTAGCGTCGCCCTAATGGCTATGAACTCAGACTGAGAAAGAAGCTTTATTTCGAAGAAATGTAACATTAACCCAGATTAAGTCTAGTCAGAATTCTACAGTGATTATTTGCATTGCAACACAAGATAAAGATAAAGGGCGAGGAAGAAAATGCGACGCAGGGTAAATTGGCATCCAAGCGAGATACCAATTGTATCAAACCATAAAACATGAGTTAATTGTGTCAACGCTGGCATTCAGATATTCAAATCCTCTCGCAAACTACAGTTTTTTAAAAATGGGGTATTTAGCTTCCACGTACATACTGAGTCACAGTGTTGCAATCGGAGCAGAGGTAACCGTGCTGCAGAAAATACTGAAAATGTATGTTATTATCCCTGGTTCCCATGTCGCTGACTTATTTGCACGCAGACATAAGAAACAAATCTTCTGGCGTTTTGTCCTTTTTACAGACTGCTCACTTCAGCGGTGTGTCAAGCCTCCCTGGCTTAACAATCCTCCCAAGTAATGCAGGGCCCTCGAAAATTGCAGCCAAGCAAAAATATTAGGAGTCTCACGTTGCGCACATATGATTTAGAAATGGAAAAATCCAGTGAAGTGAGAGGGAAACATTTCGTGTATGTAACTTTGTGTTCTTCTTCTCAGAATTCAAATTGTGCTCATTATTTAAAACGTTAATTATGTCGCATCCAGCGAAAATAAAATGTAATAAAATATGTATTTTATCATTAAAGTCAGCAACTACCAGAGACATCAAACCCGTTTTATTAAGAGCTGAGGAATAGAGACTTCTGTTTCCCTTTGTGACACAGTTTCCAGTATAGTACAGGTGTACTGGTACAAATGAGCAAAACCTGAGCTCAGGTTCACATATGGGAGATCTGAACCAGGGCATAGTTCACTCAGGCCAAATGTCAGCCTTGGGTTTTCCTGATGATGTTTACCTCCTGTTGCTGTCACAACAGTTTAATGGCCTCAGTTCAGGACTTCTCAGGACTATGCCAGTAGCCTGAACATGCACTAAAGACAGATGTCTAAATGTATTGAAATGTGCTGATTTGGTTTTAATGCATTTACTAATCTCCCTTTTGGTTTGTTCCTTTTCACAGTTTAGCATGAGCATGGAAGACTATGACTACCTGTTCAAAATAGTTCTGATAGGAAATGCTGGAGTTGGGAAGACATGTCTCGTCCGGCGCTTTACTCAGGTTTGTATTTATCTGTGCTTGCTTCCCCTCCAGAGTATTAGAATGTTCTAATATAATGTCATATATTACATTATATAATCCAATTTCAGGGCCTTTTCCCACCTGGACAAGGGGCTACTATAGGAGTCGATTTCATGATTAAAACTGTGGAAATCAAAGGGGAGAAGGTCAAGGTACACAAAGATTAAAATGATGTTTTATATAAAATCAGATGCTTTCATGTTGTGTAACACTTTGGATGGATGGTTGCTCATTTCAAGTGTTTGTTTTCCAGCTGCAGATATGGGACACAGCTGGACAGGAAAGATTTCGCTCCATTACTCAGAGTTATTACCGTAGTGCCAACGCCCTCATTCTAACGTATGACATTACCTGTGAGGACTCCTTCAGGTGCCTTCCAGAGTGGCTGAGGGAGATTGAGCAGTATGCCAACAACCAAGTGGTGACTATATTAGTCGGTAGGAAACTTTACTTTGTACTTTAATGGACCTCTTTTATCATCAGGCTCATTATTCATTATGAGAAGAGTGTGAATAATACTGTGCACTAACTATATTTTATTGAAATTGGCTGGACCTTCTGAGCCCAGTTAAACGAATGAGTCACTGAGCTAATATCAGAGGCAGTTCCTGAATAGATCTGCAGAAGACAAAGCCGCTTTTGTTTCTGTGGGAAAATGTGGGATTTATGTGAAATTTTTTGTCACTTCTCAGGAAAAGCTGACATCCATCCCACACATTCTCATGCACCTCCACTTCCATCTGCCTCATCTACACCCACCACTGTTTGGAAAGACAGTCTCTGCTGTGATGCAAGAAGCCACATTCTTGTTATATATGTTGACAGGTTGAATTGTATGTCTTGCAGGTAATAAAATAGATCTGGCAGAGAAGAGAGAGGTTCTCAGACAGAGGGCTGAAGACTTCGCCGAGGCTCAGAGCATGCTGTACCTGGAGACCTCAGCTAAAGAGTCTGACAATGTTGAGAAACTTTTCCTCGACCTGGCGTGCGAACTCATTCGAGAGGCCAAGCAGAACAAGCTGGATAACAATGACACTGCCCCAATGCCTGGTGAGGGTAAAACCATCAGTTACTTGAGCTGCTGCAGCCTCAATTAGAGAGAGCTCAGCCTTCTGGCCATGGTAACTCAGTAGCCATTGACTGTAGAGGGCAGATGGCTGAGCCTCAATGCCTCCATCCCTCTAAGATGGCATAAAGCCACTTATTCCTGTCATTTCTAGCCCCATGCCTTTTTAAGCTGTACAAGGGAGTTAGTTAGCTTTAGTTTGGCCTTCCAGGAGCAAGCAGTGTAAAGTATGGCTGTCTGATGCATCCAGGAATCTGAATAGGGCTCACTTTTGTCCTCTTCATGATGAAATTGCAGAATTTTCCTCTTTTAGTTTTCATTACACATCAGTATTCACCAGCAGTATTATGTGAGTAAAATGCTCTACCAGGTATTTTGTCACACCTTCCACAAAGCAGACAAGTTTCATTATCAAGGGAGGTTATCAGTTAATGCCAACAGTATGTTTACATACAGAACATGTTTGAGATTATTAAGTCTGATCAAGTTGCAAAAAATGTTGCAAACTTCCCCTTAAATTTGTTGCACAATCATTTATTTCCCACTACAGTTTCTTCTGTTCTGAGACTTGCGTACAGTTTTATTAACTTTCATAATTTTGTTACTGGGTAGTTATAAACTGTGAAATATTTGTTTTCAGTACAAGATTTTTACTTGCTGCTAAAATATGTTTTTATGTTAGATAACAGAAATTGAAACATGCATATAAATACTACATTTAGACAGTATTCTGTGGTGCCATTATTTTGTTTAGTACAGTATACTGGCAGTGCGTATGATAAGTCAGCTGGTTTAGTCTGAAGCAGGGGGAAGACCTCCTGAAGTTGTCCATCATCAGTAGAAATGATAAACAACTGAATCACTTGCCTTTTTTTCTGACTGATACTTTTACCCTTAGACGTGAACATCTCTGCCTCTGTTGTTGCTGCCTAGCCATGAAATTGAATCATTTCTTATTTGTTTGAAGGGGTTTGTTCATGTAGTTTCCCGACTTGATGTATTTCATATGCTTTTATTGTGAAATTTGATTGTCCAGCATGTTTTGCCATAATTTTTAGTGTCTAACTTTATCTTTCATATATTTGCCCTAACTGTAATGTACTGTATTGCACAATGCCATATACTGCACACATATTTTATTGTAACATTTTGTCTTTTTTTTTTTTGTACAGACTTGTAGTATAGCTTAGCACTTTGCATTTATACTTTTTACTTTCAGTAATCACTTTGTACAATTGGCAAGCATTTTGTTTTGCCCTTTACCTTAGCTTTAACAGCAGTTACTTGTTATTCCCTTAACATCCTCTCTTCAACAGAATATGGGAAATACAAAGGAAAACACTATTGGGACATTGTGCTTCTTTTCCTTTATGTGTACAAAAATAACCCCTAAAAATTACTCTGTGCATTAACATTAAATAATTACACTACAAGTCGTGTATTTGTTATATGATATTGATTATTAAAGAAATTCAAGAGTTAGACAGGCAGAATGTATTATTCCCAGAAAGGTGTCGGTTGGTGTATTATGAATATTTCACTGGAAGTCAAAAGTATGCTATAATGTCTGCCTTGATGTTTGTGGAGTTGATGACTATCACGAGTGTAAAAACGTGTCCAGTACCGCTGATCAGTCAGGTTACAGTGCGTGACTACATAAGTAGTATTTTGAAAGGCTGCCGGAAGAGTTTGTGCCCTTGGTTGACGTTTGACAACAGTATACCGCCATCCAGTGGTCACACTATGTAACTACTACTACTACTACAGGCAAGTGCTTTCAAAGTAAGACTAATATAGTCAGCAGTGCATGCATTGTTTCTAAGATTAGACATAATGCCAACTAAAATATCTCCAAAAACTTTAAAAGTATTTGGTAGTCATCATTTATAGTAAGCCATATTACACACATCACAGCACTAGCACCAACAATATTTGGTAAACATAACAGCATAGTAACATTTCCAGTATACAATTTAAATATCAAATTCTCCGATTAATCTGGCAACGGAATATGGAATTTACACTCGAAGCAAACGTAACAAGTCTTCGTAGTGAGAATGGAGACATCCACATATGCTTTAAGATTCAGTACATCCACGGTAAAATCGCTGAACATGTAAAACTCAGACTCCCATCAGCCCTTGCGAGAGCATTTACAACAGAAACCATCTTCCGTGTCTGCTGACTGCCGGGCGGCTCCAGTTAAATTATAGTTATATAAGTTATTGAAATGTTGGGGAAACGTGGAACTTGATGTTTTGTGTGCGGCAGCAGGACGCATCTGCCCTGCTAACATCTCTTGGTTGGCTGAGTCTCACTTCCTTTCTTTGACGGGACAGGTCACCTCCCCCCCGTGCAAGCCAAGAAAGATCATTGTCATGGACTGAAGACCAGTTTGTTGTGAGCTGTGGGCAATACAGACCGTAGCAGCAATGAAAGCTGGAGGCTGGACGGCGGTTTGGTTTAGAGCTGCAGCTGCCTGCGTCCTCACCTTGTGTTTTGGCTGTTTACACGTGGTCACTCTCAAGTCCCAACCTCTCACCAGGTTCGGTGGGTTCCCCCAGTCCACTGGGCCCCCCATCAGCTATGAAACCTTTTACTTTGGCCAGAAGGTGAGTTTAAAATTGCTCAGAAAATGAGCATATTGGGTTATAGGTCTATTTTAGACTGGTTCTTCCTCTTTTTTTACTTCTTTCTCTTTCACTTTAGGCTACATTTTGATTAAGGGCTGAGTTAAGGTGTGTAAATGAATATTTATCCAAAGAGATAATATGATCCTCAACTTGTGAAGTAACCCAATACAGTATTTCCAAACTGGTGTTTAAATGACAGCAGAATCTTTAAAAGACAACCACAAAACACTGATAATGTGATTGATAAGTGATGATTGCTGGCTCATATAATTTGCCCACCTTTGTTTATTTACCACAGTCTTTCATTGTTTGTGGTAAGAGCTGCATCACTTGCTCTTTCTAAAATGTTCAGTGCAGATATTCTTTTGCAGATATATGTCTTTTGCTGTAGAAGTTGTTCGAGTCTGCAGTCAATAGGTGTTTCCCTGTGACTTCCTGTAGTAGAGAGAGAGCCATAACAATTTGGGTTTGGGACAATCAGATTGCACATTGAGTGTATGCTGCAGTACGCAATGCAACATCATGTTTAATGACTTGTGAGCCTGATTTATACAGTAACAAAACTGTGCTTGTGTCTTAATTGCTCTGCTGTTCCTGCCGTGAGGGATGTGAAAAGTAAACTAACCAGGTTACACACATTTCAAAGATGACATAACCGTTATTAGTTTAGCATAAAGTAAACACTTTAGACAGTGAGTGGAGGCCACTTCGCTGTTTCAGTTCATCTGTAAAGACAATTTTCACAATTTTTTGATATTTTAGAGCCCAAACCTCAAATAAAAATAATCAGCAGATTCACCAAAAACTATAAGAAAAAATATAATTTGCAGCTCTGTATTATGTTTCCATACTGTCAGTGTGTGTGTGCAGTGAACAGTATTTGGGTTTGGTGACAATGCTCCACACCTGGTCCAGGCCACAGCGTCCTGCCTAATCAGCCAAGCCGACAAGAAGATAAAGACCATTTCCTCCCACTGACACCCATTGTCTTGTCTCATGTGTTTTGTTAGTCAATCAACAAGAAAATGCGTATTTCTATTTGACAAGTACAACAAAAAAAAAAATCCCTGTAATCCACTTGTATTACCAGCGGCAAGTCTGCAGTTACTTTAAAAGAAAGAAGTCATCAGTCATGAAGCCTTTTTCTCCACTCTGTGAGACAAGCTGCTGTGAAGCGCTCCAGCAGTTGTCCAGAGGAAATCCTCTCGACTTCATTTGGCCCCCAGACAATGAATGGAAGTGTCCTAATGCATCCTCCAAATTAACTGCTGTGCTTTACTGGAGCTTGTGCTGTGGTTGTTTCCCTCCATGTCTTCATTTTGTTAGACTAAAGATGCGGGCTTCCTTCCTTCCTTCCTTCATGTACTGGGACCAGCAGATTTAGTGAGAATTTTAGTTGCAGCAAACTGCTGTAGTGCTACCTGCAGTAACCACATGGTGGCGCTGGTTATCAGAGTGTGGAACTGTTATGAAACAAATCTTAGGTTTTGTGTTGTGCATACTGAGTGGCTGCAAGTGACACAGTGCCCAGGGTTCCCTTTTATATTCAGACACTTTAGTTCTGGGATTGAGATCATAGTTGTTTAAGGAATATTTTTGTGGAGAAGTTGACTTTCAGTAGTTGACGATTTCTGAATTGAAACCATACAAATGGCAAACAAATATGCAATTTTTTAAATAATGTAAAGCAACTTATTTGTTATTTATTCTAGCATTGCATCTAAAGTGATCAATACAGCTGAAACGTACTGTTCTGCCAAACTGCTGAGCTTTTCTTTTAAACTATCTCATGGTCCCCTCACACTTAAAAACACTGCCAAGCGCTGAGCAGTCGAGGGTTGAATGAGCACATTGAGGCCTCACAATCTTTTGCTGTCATTGGCTCATAAAATTTCTGCCTCCTTTATATTCACTGAGGGGAGAAGAGAGTGTGGAGGGGGGAAAAACAAAACAAAAACATTTTTTATTAAGTGTTGGGGCTGTTTCAAGGATTGGACATCTCAGCAGTCTCATGGGGCTGTCTCCTCTGAAGTAGTTGGTTTCTGTCTGCCTGCCTTTGTCTAAAAAGCATTACATATAGTTGAGAGGGTTTATGAAAGGATATTGCACAGCTCATCTAAAGTGTAACTAATGTTGCATCCCTTAAATGAGCTCCAACCTTTTTTTTTTAAATACAAATTGGGGCTAATTGCCTTATAATCCAACCTCAGTGCAGTCATTTCACAAGGTTGGCACAGGCCCAGGTGTCCGCCGATCACACCCACCACCGTGCGGCTTTCTATTTTTATTTTCCACCAACAGTGGAAATATAGTGACTAAAACTAAAAATGAATACGTCTTGTATTTGCTGTATTGTCTCCGAATCTAAACCCTTTTTGCTGTTAAACATCACTTTTTACAGCCTCTGAAGTAAGAGTCACCTGCACAGGTGTGTGATCTCTGCTGTATACACTTCTCTGCTATTGTTTTTTTAAGACAGGCCTCGCATATTTTGTGAGGAAGAAACATGCTAATGCAGCAGAGTGACCCACTGGTGTATCCTTGGACGACAGTGGAAGTAAATGGCACAGGTGAATGAGCTAAACCAGGTTCTGGCTTCTCAGACAATACAGTGAGTTCACAAAAGTTATCGATAGTATTAATTTTTGTGTGGAAGTTGTGGAAAGTAATCCAAAAATAGAAACTCACCAGCCCTAACCTTTAACATGGATCAATTATGAGTGCATTAGTTTTTCCACCATGTGTGACCAGTGCACAGCAGCCTAATCTTTTACAGATCTTTAGATTATATTTTACATTGTCTGCTACTGACTAAGGATTTTTTTTTTAATTGCTCAACTGCTTTAGATATGCTGTTAGATATAAAGACAAATCCCTAATTTCTCTGCACTTTAAGAGCTAGTCCCAGTAGGGATTAATATTCCCAGTTACCTTTGCCCTTCAGTATGAATGTATAATATACAGTAAACTCTCAGTACAGCCTCACAAGGCAGTGAGTCAGCACCTCTCTGACAGTGTCGGCTAAATGGTAAAAGCTTTACAAAGGTTGCAGTATATTACAGGGCTGTTGATGTTTCACTTTAGAGTGCACAGCTCACTTATAAACAGGGAACCCATTGCTTATGCCAGACAGGAAGGTCACAAGTTTCAACATAATCTTTAACAAAGATGCAACCGAATTTATGAATGTGCAGTCTCTTTTTTTGTGTGAAATGTCAACAGCACTTCACATTGGCATACAGAACATTTAATTTGATTAATTGTCAGAAAATATTTCATCATCTTAACAAAAACACTTGTTTCATCTTCCACCATACCTTTTTTTCATGTAGACAAGGCCTCATTTGTTGCAATCTTAATAAATTAAAGCTTTTTTTATGCATAAATTCTTCCTCTGTGCTCATGAGTAATCAGACTCCTGCCCTCTCTACACAACTGGCAGGAGACACCGGCTACCAGCAGTTCTGACAGTAATATCTTTTGCTTAGCTGTAACTGTACCCAGGTTTTACATTTACATTTGATACGTTTATTGACTCCTTTTTATTTGTTACAGATTGATCATTTTGGATTCCTAGAGGATGGCACCTTCAAACAGAGATACCTTGTGGCTGACAAACACTGGCAGCAGCCTGGAGGACCGATTATGTTCTACACTGGCAATGAAGGCGACATCACCTGGTTCTGCAACAATACGGTGAACATCCAGTTTATGCATTCATACTGCACATAATCCTCAGTCTAATTCATCACCTGTCATTGGCAGGGCTTCATGTGGGAAATAGCAGAGGAGCTGGGAGCCATGCTGGTTTTTGCAGAACATCGTTACTATGGAGAATCCCTGCCGTTTGGACAAGACTCTTTCAGTGTAAGTGCAGCTGCAGTGTGACATATGAGCATTTACACCTGATTGATTACATGTCTTTTTGAATTTTGGGGGTTCCACAACAGTCAGTAAATTACAGTGCTAACAAAAGCTCCGTTTTTTTATTTTAAGGATATTTTGTCTGAAAATAAATGACTTTGCAGATGCATAACCATTCTGAAAATATGTTATTTCCTTGCAGGACAGCAAACACATGAACTACCTGACCTCAGAGCAGGCCCTGGCAGATTTCGCAGTACTGATTCAAAACCTGAAGAGCACTTTACCTGGAGCTCAGCACAGCCCGGTGATCGCTGTTGGAGGCTCCTATGGAGGGATGCTGTCTGCCTGGTTCAGGATGAAATACCCCAATATAGTTATTGGGTAAGATATTAATGTAGAAGATAATAATATAGTGGTGGAGACCTACTTGTAATCTTTACCCAAATATGTACTAGCTTTGTATTTTTGCAGCTCTAAATAGTAGAAAAACAGATAAATGTATTTTTTTCTATAACGAAATGACATAATGGTGTGTGCACACACCAAAGGACACTGAAGAGACTAAAAGGGAGTCCAGATTGACCAGTACCTCTAAATATTGCTGTTGTCATCTCCTGCTGGTAAATAAATGCCTGTAATACACACTGGCTGTGTATGAATCTGTGCCGTGTGTCTTAAAAGAAGCACTGTAGAAGTACGAGGCCTCAGATATCAGATCAGCTATCATGAATTTCATACCGTCTTTGTATTCACTGTGGTGTCCCAGCTAACGCCATACACAAATGTTTTATGTCAGGTGTTAGTTTGCATATCTTTGAGAGAAAATTAGAAGTGGTTTTCTTTTTTTATTTCAGAGCTCTGGCATCCTCTGCACCAATATGGCAGTTCCCTGGTATGGTGCCATGTGGAGACTTCTACAAAATAGTAACGCAGGACTTCGCCAAGAGTGGCTCTAACTGTGATGCAAACATCAGAAAGTCATGGAAGGCTATAAACAATGTCTCTTCCACTGGTATGGCTCGTGGGTTGATTTAGCTTAATTTTACAGAAAACCTGATTTATTCAGGATTAACCATGTTTAATCTTATCTATGAAGACAGTTTCTGGATTTTAAGAATTTCTCTCCATATGGTCCATATTTGTTAAGTGGTACAAGTATCTACTAAAGCCTGAAACCTGACAGCTGTTACTAAAATCTGCAATACTACTGGGTATAAACTTTAGAGCCTCTCCACAGAGGACAGATTGTGAGACCTAATACGTGAATCCATAAAATTTATCATCTGTATGACTTAGCCTGTCTGAGTTCTTCAGTATTCCACTGAAAACTCAATAAGAGTGTGTTTCTTTAGCATCCCCCTGGTACTATTTCTATGGTCACAGTCTTAAACTGAAGGAATAATCTCTATTGAACCGAGTGGTACTTTTTGTTCTTACCACATTATTAGTGGTAAACTAATTAAAAATGTTGATACAACTTTAATGACGCCCTTTATATCAATCATATAATCAACTTTGACATTTCCAAGTAGTAGAAAATCCTCAAGTGTGTCTCGTCACTTTCTCCTCATCAAATATTTTCGAAATGCAGGTTGATAATATTCCTAACAGAGTGTCAAAATAAGGAGAAGAAATACTTCACATGCTTCAAGCTTTGGTTATTAGACTAGAGAAAATGCCACTCCACTCACAGACAAAGCTTTTACTGGAGCCAGGACACACTGTACTGAGAGTTCACAACCACACTGATCAGTGCCATCAATACCACACTCCATTACAAGTAAGCAAGTACAGTGACAGCATGGTTATTTGGTATTATCTACCAAAATACAGTTAAACAGGGAATGAATGTTTGTATTTTTAGCCAGTCGCAGTGATGATCACTTTGTGATCTGCCTGACAAACTTGAGATTCTGAGGACTGACAGTACTGTAGTAGGAAATATGAGAAGGGCGTTTGATGGTTGAAACAGAGAACCAATCACAGACTTGAAGGAAAAGTAGAAGTTGGCTATTTGATTGGCAAAGTATAAATCCTTTTCACAGGGATGTTGGTGGCAGAGCCATAGAGAGCACACGTCCTGCTCCACTTTTCTGTTTCATTGGCTTTTGGTTTCTGTTGTTGCTCTTATCTGAAAAGAGGAAACATGATAGTTTTATGATGAAGTTTTAATATGTTATTAATAGTTAGTTTGAGCACTTTCAACCATTATAAAATAATGTTTTATTAGCATTTAGCAGCTAAAGCTACCATGAGGTGTGCCGTGGAAACTAGTCATTAAATGCTACCAAAATCATCATTATCATCAATTACCAATGATCTTTAATCATTGATTTGCTCTCCTTTGACAAGCGTCTGGTCTTCAGTGGCTGTCGGAAGAATTCAGTTTATGCACCCCTCTTAAAAACAAGAATGATGCCATTGTCCTCAAGAATTGGCTTCAGGAGACTTGGGTGGATCTGGCTATGGTGGACTACCCTTATGAAGCTAATTTCCTCCAGCCGCTGCCTCGCTGGCCGATCCAGGTACAAACAGTCACTGGTAAATTTTTGCATCTAAGATTCGAAACAGTATTTTTAAATTGAAATGTGTTTTCTAGACTGGCCTGAAAATTATCCAGTGAAATGTTAAGTTTTAGTTGGACTTCACATTGATTTACTGTCAAAGGCTTTTGCTTTATTGCAACTTTGAATTTTGTTTGTCTTTGGTTAAGTGCCTGATTTGGCCTGACAGCCTGTTCTTAATTGAAATGAGAGTGCGATTCAGCCGAGTCTGTTCCAAGTATTTGTTGTGGTCTTCCAAGCTTTTGTTTACAACAGCTGTCAATTAACTTCATTAATATTCATAAGGATCTAGTTCCTTTTGGATTTGAAGTATTCTTTAGATGAGCAGCTACAAGTGAGCCACCAATCTTTTCTTCTCTCCTACCAATAGTCCTTTCATTTGCACACTCCGTCAGATCTCCGAGGTGTTCCTCTTAGGACGTTCACATGGCACCGCAGAAAGAGGACATTTGCCCAGTGTAGCTCATGAGACCAATAAACAAAGGTTCAGCACTCTCATTTGAATGAGAAATACTTTACTGGACACTTTGTGTGAATAAGAAATCACAGTACTTCGCCAAACCTGGATGAAAAGTGCAGTGATGTAATGTGGCAGATTTTAAATATTTTCTAAAACTGTCTTTCCTCTTGTCAGCATTACAAAATGTCCCTTTTTTCATGTAAAAGAGTTTGTGACGGTACAGAGGCTGTTTGCACCTAAGTCAATCAGCCTCCGGAAGTGTATTCTCCCAGTCACCTTGGCATACCACCTGCATAAACCAAGCTCGGCCACTGACCCCTGGCTCTCAGTTTTGTGCTTCAACACCCCCCTGACTGCTCCACACAGCAGGCTCATACTAAAACTTTTACTTGTGTGATACATTTTTTGCTATTGGTTTATCATTTAGCCACAGACGAGCTCTGGGAGCGTCATGTTAGGTGAAACCAACACTAAATGATCATTGAGTTTTTTGGCTCCTTGCCTTTAATGTATGCGACCCCTATGGGTGGTTTAAGCAGTTTAGGCAGTGGGTGCAAAGAGGGGTCTTTTTAATGACAAAGCTAATGTGATTATCTGAGTGAGTGTGAGAACGGGGGATTGACGGCTTAGAGGGGGGAAATCTGTTGGCAGAGATGAATGTATAAGCCTAATCCTAGCTGAAAAGTAAGGTGCTTTGGAGCAATTGCTGTATTTTTTTTTCTCCACAGTATAAATCTTTGGTTGGACATGTCTGTGGCCCTCCTCATCCATCGACCACCAACTCCTCCCCAGGCCACAGACAAAAGCCTTAGTAACAGACTCCACACCAGCACAGCTCCTCTCTAGCCTCCAAACAAGAAAGCCCAGTTTCTCTGCCTCACAAAGAGTGCAGAACAACAGCCATGGCCAACTCTGCTGCTGCAGCCATAACAACACGCAGTAGAATGTTGATTCTGAGAAATCAGCTGTGGTCAAATAAAACAGTAGTAGTGAGAGCAAACATTTTAAATCACTTAGATCATTAGTTTTAAGCAAATGGGTGGGTTTTTTTTTTTTTTTCCCTCGTGCCAAGATTAGAGCAATAAATTCAAGTTGATTCCAGGGAATTTCAAATGCAAATCAGGCGCCACTACTTTTTATGTGGAAAAACTTTGTGGGACACAGGAAAGCAATCTTCAATCTTGTAAACAACTTGGATGCAAAAGAATCAGATACTTTTTTTTTAATGTTATTTAGAAGAAAACTACAGGGAACCGGTAATGCCTAAACTGTAATGTAATCGCAAACTTGTAGTTATTTATTTTGTGTTTTGCTTGTTTATGTTTCAAGGTAGTGTGCAAGTACCTTGGTTTCAGTTCCACTGTGTCCGACTACCAGCTGCTGCACGGTGTTTCCCAAGCAGCCAAAGTCTACTATAACTACACCGGAAGCACTTCTTGTCTCAACACATCTCAGACAGCCACTGGCAGTTATTCTCGGCTGGACTTACCAGGTGTGGTAACATAGAGTGCAGGGATCAGTCTCGTCAGATGGAGCAAATCGTTGCACAGACATGTCACTGGGCAGCGTTAGCTGTCAGAATGAATGTGTGTTCAATCCCTCATCCCCAGGCCTGCACAGAGATGGTGATGCCCATGTGCACCGATGGCATCCAGGATATGTTTGAACCTGAGGAGTGGAACTTCCAGGCCTTCTCTGACGAGTGTAACGCCATGTTTGGTGTCAGGCCACGAGCTGACTGGGCAGACACAGTTTACGGAGGGAAGGACATCGCCTCTCACAGCAACATCATCTTTAGGTAAACGTCACTTGACTTTGGCAATGAGAGCAGTGAAAGTGCAGTGTGTGACTGGCTTTTATTGCCTGCATATTAAGAGCACCCATCTGGGTAGCTACAGGCAGTAGACAGTGAGTAAAACTTAAATGAATAAGCACTGATTCTGATTTAGCTTCGTCACAAACACTAAGGTCACTCATATCATTATGTCAATGAAAAATGAAATGAAAAATGTTGTGCATGCTGATATATTGGCAATAGAATGTACAAGTAATTATACAAAAATGATGATGATGTTTAGTTTGTTGCTCAGCTGACATACATACAGTGCTGAGCAATCTAATATATCGTACACAAGTGTCTGAGCATATATTCTCAGTGGACATGCCTCCGCCGTTGTATTTCAGTAATGGCGGACTCGATCCGTGGTCGGCCGGTGGAGTGACTCACAACATAACTGATTCTCTGGTTTCCATTATGATTCCTGACGGAGCCCATCACTTGGACCTCCGTTACAGCAATGACCAGGACCCTGCTTCAGTTCGTGCAGCCCGAGCAATAGAGGTGAAGTATTTTCAGAAGTGGATCAGGGAGGCTGAAAAGACTGCATCCAAACCCTAGCCTCTGTCCAAGTAGCTTTAATTTGCACACACTGTATTTCACAGGGTGCTCTCGCTGTCATGATGCCAAAGATTGTCTTTTTAAAAACAATGCTGGAGATGATGCACGTACTTTTTTTATTTTAAATTTTCAGTATCACTTTTTAAGTAACACTTTCAGTCACTTGAAATGTTTCTTTTCATACCTGTGTTCAGTGCACAGTTTTCTTTGACCTGTTCTCTGTTCCAAACTATGCATTTCCTTCGGATAGGAAGGTACTGTTAGGTATTTTTAGTCAGATAGAAATTGGTTAGATACTTTATGTATTAGAAATGTTTAGTGGAGATAGGATGTCTAGTTAGACTGTTAAATGCTTAGTCATGCTTATGAGTTTCTACAGGGTACATCTAGTCAAGGATAACTAGAGAGAAGAGTTGATGACTGTCAGCAGACAGGGTGTTTAATATTATTATTATGACGTGTATAACTGTAGCCTTAGCCATAATATGTTCTTATGTTTAATGTCATGACATGTCACTAGAGGTCGTGTTAGAATGTTTTAGCTACACACCACTTAATCAACAGACACACACACATTGATTTGCTTCATGTTTTGACTACTGCTATGGCCAGCTGCAAAGCTGGTAACAGAGACGTCTCGGTTGACGTTTCTGTGTAGTATGGGGCTAGCCCAACCGAAGAGATATAATGTA
>NW_018128030.1:1286936-1309132 GCF_001952655.1 Monopterus albus | reverse complement strand
TTGGTGGCAGCAGTCACACTGCTGACCTTGTGTGGATGTGGCTGCATCCCCTGCATTAGACATCTCTGTCTCAAGTGCATTACCACTGCCATTGACCGTAGGTATCCAGAGCCGACTGCCTACGAATTAGTATAAGCTCTGGCCCCTTGGGAATCCTATCCCCTGATCTCCCTCACTGAGCCCGGTGAGAGAGAGACTGAAGAGCTCCATGGACCAGAGTGAAGACCGTGGATCCTACATAAAATGGTTAAAGGTTAATACATACTGATATATTCTTGCGTACACGTAGGGGGTGTGAACTCATAGTTTGTTAATTATCAAAAATCAATTACCAAAAATCAATTAAGTTTGGTAAGTGTTAATGGTAATTGATAATGGTAACTTAAATTCTCATTGTTGAGTGGGGGAGTGCCATGATTGCAATAGGATGCAAGGGAATCTTTGTTTTCTTCTGTGTATTAGTTACCCCCTAATGTTATGATTAACCAATGAAAGCTTGCTACACATGATGTTTATGCATTTCTACAATTCTGTCTGCTCAAATGCTCTTAGTTGCGTTGAATCAGCTTACACATAGGGCATACATATAGATGTCACTGCAATAAAAAACCTGCTTACGCTGTAACCCTTTTTGTGTTTTTAGTTCATTTTTCCCTAAAGTACTCAGCTCTGTAGTTTACCCTTGAGGGAGTGGTTTTGGAGGGGGCCTCTCACCTCTCAAAACGCCAGGTAGCTTCGTCTGGAGAAAATGGGACATTGATTTAGGTTGACACGATTTTGGTCGTATCAAAAGGGGGATTGTTAGGTATTTTTAGTCAGATAGACATTGGTTAGACACTTCATGTATTAGAAGTGTTTATTGTAAACAGGATGTCTAGCTCAGGCTGTTAAATGCTTAGTCATTCCCATGGGGTACTCCAGGTTGTTTATGTTCAAGGATAACTAGATAGAAAGTTGATTACTGTTAGGAGACAGAATGTTTATTATTATTATTATTATTATTATTATGTGTTTAATCATAATCGTAATCATAATATTTTCTTATGCTTAATGTCATGACATGTCACTCTGTGTAGTATGGGGCTAGCCCAACCGAGGGGATATAATGTATAGGCCTGGTGGGTTCAGGGTCTTTCATCTTACATCTGCCTGTGAGCAGGTTGGAGGTGCAAGATACCTGAGCGTGTAATGTTAATTTTACCTGTGATCCTTTGAATAAATCAGCACTGTTGTCTCAGGACAAATGTTGGACACCAGATACAAACACAATCTTGCCACTGCACTGAGTATGATATTACACTTGATTTGTTGTTGCTCAAAGCAGAACAGTGCCTTTTTAAGTTTTCTATTTATGTCTTAGACTGTACTTTTTTTATACGCTATCATTCAAAGAGAGACTGATTAAAAAGCTACAAATGATAATATCATATAATCTTCGTTTAAATCATGCACTAATCTACAGCTGTTCTGTCAAGTGGGCTCTGTCATGTTTTAGAAAGGCTGAGTTGCTTCCATTTAGCATGAACAATTGCTTGTGCTTGAGATTTAATAAAAACCCAATCGGAGGAGGCCAATAAAGTGAGTGGTGGGAGATTATTGCAGCTACACCTGCTGACCTCACCCCTGTGGACCAACCTGTGGGATTCCCCTTTAGCACGCATTCATTCACTGGCTGCCTTTAAAGCTCTAAATTGCGGCACCAGGACAGCCCATGGACCCTGGATTTCCCCCCCTGCTAATAAAATTATTAATACAACTCCTGGTGTGCTGGAGAGGTTGAGAAAGGCTGATGGAAGGTTAAGGGTGAGGTGATGAGTGGATGCTGGAATTGGCAGGGGCCAAAAAACCTTTTTTAGGTCACCTTGAAGTCACATGGGCTTTTTTTTATCCTTTCTTTTTATTATTTGAAGTGTTAGAAAAAAAAACATGAATGTCATGGAAATACTAAAACAATGAAAACACGTCTTCATGCTTTGTTATTTCTTTTTAACTATTCTGGCCAGTTCTTTTTTTACTCAGCCTCTTCTAAAGCAGACATTTCTGACATGGCATGACTTTGTGAAGCAGATGAGGAACATGTCCTGCAGTGGTATGTGGGTTGATTTTCTACCAGGAGACACAAAGCCTGACTTCTCAACATTTTGTCAGAGGCTTGACTGAATTTCAGTCACCCCTGTAGAAAGAAGCATAGCTAAACATGGGGGAGGACAGGGTCTCCGCCACTAACTGCCCTCCTTAAACTTTTCTCAGGACTGTGAGAGGTCATTAATTTTGCCAGGCTTTTCTATGTCTGTGACACTGGCCATCAATCAAAGGTGTTATTAGTATTCGCTCAACCCTAAACTCTGAGTATGTCCCTGCTCAGACAGGGACCACACACTAGTAGGAAGAGATTAAGCCTGTGTGTGTGACATCACTTTGCACTGGGTGCTGCTGAATAAGTAAATTCTCAGGGACAGAGGGCGTGGTGGTAATGTTCAACACTATCATCACAATATGGAGCTGTGGACTTACTGTAACTTGCTGGTTGTGGAAAATAGACAGTGGATTAGTCCTTATTTGAACCTTTGTGATTTAGTCTAAAATAAACAACTAATCTATTACAGAGATATAAGCAATTGCAGTCGATCTTGCACTTTAAATCTTCAGAGTTGAAACAAATAACCTCCTCAGTTGTGTTCTCAGTTTATCTATTTTTTTCCAAGCGGTGCTGCCACAGCCCAACCCCTTCTCTCCCTCCCAGCCTTTATGCAGCAATAGAAACTTGTTTCCGGGATCTGTGCGTCAGTCTCTGTAATGTGAATGACCCACCAGCACAAAAGCCAAAGCCTCTTGACTAGAAAAAAAGGGGGGATACGGCTGCTATGACTGTGATGATGTCACTCTGCCAAAATTGTGCTGCTAACTAAGAGAGGGTGCCAGGATCTGTTTGGGCAGGCGTTAAACAGTCCTTTCCCCTCCACTGAATCCATAAGATGTTGTAATATTCCTCTTAGATTTGAGTTATTCTGGATTTCTTTTTAGTCATAAACTTGTGTTGGACCTCAGATAATTAGATCAGTGTTATCAGTTTCACTGTCTCTTTTCACCCCAGGAATTAACATAAGAAAGACTCTTTAACGGCCTCACTCCCTCGATGCTCTTTAAAAATAAAACCCACCAACAAATGAGTCACTGCCTCTCCTCAACATACACGTTTGTAAGAGAAGTGATCTT
Organism: Monopterus albus; assembly: GCF_001952655.1. Taxonomy (NCBI): domain Eukaryota; kingdom Metazoa; phylum Chordata; class Actinopteri; order Synbranchiformes; family Synbranchidae; genus Monopterus; species Monopterus albus. Next base: position 1,305,916 of record NW_018128030.1, on the reverse strand, counting down.
CTTTATTATTCTGCAATAGGGTGTCCTAAAAAAAACTTAATGTTAAATGAAACTTTGTGTTCAGAGCATGGGGCAGATGGAAACGGATGCATTCTTTGGTGAGTAAATAACAATAAGTTACACAATTCACAAGTCACTCAGAATTTACTAGAAATGCGGTTGAAATTCCACTTAAACTGGGATAAAAGCTCACAACACAACAGTCTGGGTCTTGGACACATCGTCCATTGTATTCAGTGCTGGCTAAGAAACCTCCTGTAAATACGTTATTGTTTACAGCTGAGGTTTCATACCCAGGATTTCTTAAGGTCAACATTTCTTCTGGCACACTGAGCCTGAACTGCACTTTATTCTCCTTTAATTTAACAGCTCCGGCAGCTTTTCTAGTTAAATCGACTGTTCATTATTGAGACCCATTTTACGAAGGGGCTGTGAGGTGCAATTTAATGAATCTCTGGCACAAAGCTCCCTTTCACTGCTGGGCGAAGAATAGAGGCTATTTAGACCCTGTAGGGCTTTATGTCAAAGCCAGCCCATAATAGTTGTCAGGCCAGGGCAGAAATTCCCACTGGCCTGGGAATGCACTAGAAATCAACTTTTGCCATGAGCAGATTAAGACACAAGCAAGCAGTTGGGAAGATTCTCCCAAATAGTGGCATCTGTTTGGGCACAGAGATTTTCCCACAGAAAAGGAGGCTTGCTCGTTACTGTAAAGCCTTGGTTTGATAGCTGGGTTTGTTCGATGGCCGACTAAATGAGCAGTATCTAGATTAGAAGTTAACTTCTACTTCGTTATTCCAGACTGGAGACACATCTGCATAGGCAAGATAATGGAATAATAGTTGAAATTGTTTGGAAAAGCAAGAAAGGAATCGCATCAAAAATGGTGCTGATTAGTTATTGGTGGGATATTTAAAGATTGTTTTTATTTGGGGGTTGAATATTGTTTGTTGGTAATTTTCTCTTAAGTTTAATAGAAATTTAGTTTAACAATTCTGTCAGGAAAAATGCTCCAGGGATTTGAAAGGCTTTTCTTCTCACGGTTACAGTAATATCCTCCCGTTTCATGAAAGTCTTTCTGGTTCAGGGCACACACAAACAGTTAAACTGGAGGAGCAGAGTTCTGACAGAGGCTATTGTCTCCAACTCAGCAGGGAATTTCAGACAAATCCCTCTTAGATGCAGGTGGTTGGGCACAAGCAAAGAGTTAAGTCCTGCGGTCCCGTTGCCCCTCCTCTTTGATGTTCTGACATCATTAGTCCAGCCCCCTGAAAGATCTGCTTGCTTTCCTCAGAGCCCCTCATGCCAGAATGTTAACAGGAACTTTATGAGCAGCATCAGGACCAAGTTTTTGTCAGAGGAAAAAAGTCATGCTCTGAAGAAACTTTTGGTTCAGGGATCACAGCGGATGCCACAGGTGTAGCCGCTGGGCTCAACAGAGTGATGGCTGTTCAGACTGCAATCATGAACCCTCAGTTCATGAATTTCTGCTTCCCTGGTTCTGTGATGGAGTACGATGTGGAGAAAAGTCTGGATGTGAGTCTCCTGGGAGAGGCAGAAAACGATGAGGACTACAAAGAGACCACTAAGGACTTGCTGAGCTTCATCGACTCGGCCTCAAGCAATATCAAGCTGGCTCTGGACAAGCCAGTGAAATCCAAAAGGAAAGTCAACCACCGGAAGTATCTACAGAAGCAGATCAAAAGGTGCACGGGCATTATAACACCAGGAAATGTAGAAGAAGTCCCTGTTAAAAGACAGGGTTCCCCTCTGGCTCAGTCCAGCCCTTTACAGAGCAAAACTCTACCCAAGCGCGATGGGGTCCAGGCCAACTTACAGAGCAAGAGCTTGGCAGCCCTTTTCAGTCCCGTGAAGGATATAAGGGGTGAAAAAGCTAAGAAGCCACCTCTGAGGCATCGCAATCTGCCCCCCTCTTTCTTCACTGAGCCTGCCAACTGCTCCAAAGTCAGCTCTACATCTGGGATGACACTGAAGGATTTGGAACGTGGTAATCCTGAGGCTATAGAGTTCTTTGAGCTCCTGGGGCCTGATTACAGTAACATGGTCAGTGATCAGGACCCTTATCAAAGCATGCCTCTCCGAGGGCAGCCAGACATGGGAGGCCCGGATCCTACTTCCTATGATGCCCACCATTTAGTTGGTGGTCTCCTCTACTCAGAGCCCTGGACTAACTGCTCTGGAGCCTCTAAGAAACTAGGGGACAGCCTGCGTACAGGCCCGGCTCAGCCTCCCCTCTACTGTCATTCTGAGGCTGCTACTGGGCCCCTAGAGGACAATACACTGTGCACTTTGGCCTTCCCAAACTTCTTCACAGACTGCTCCATACCTCAGGTCACTTATGATTTAAGTGGTAGTTACAACAGAGCTAATTATTCCTCTCTATGAGAAACTGAGAATTCCATGTTTAGACTGAACTGCTGTGTTTAACTGTAGCCTAAGATATTTTATATTACTGTGTCATATTTGTTCCGGAAGTAATGTTGCATCTGGATTGTTTTGTATCATCCTTGCTCAACAGGACTGTGGGTCATGACTCCCCCCCCCGCCAGAAGCCTACTTCTGATTTTGAGCATGCTTCAGTTTTGTCACCAGAGGGAGGCTGTTCATCAGAATGAAGCTTATTATTTTGGAAATGTGTTAGTGAGACATTTCATTACATTTTTGTATTTTGCAAAAACAAGCTGTGGAAGTAGTTGTTGCTTTAGTTCACTAAATTATAGAACTATATTATAGAAATTATAGAACTATTTGTCACATGTGACAACACATACTGCAGCAATCTATCAATGAGGCAGTTTTTCAGTCCTGTTAGTTACAGTTCTATGCAGAGGAATAGCAGAGGGAAGTCATTTTTGCTGAAATCATGATTGCAACAATGTGCAATGCTATGTTTGTTTTACAGCACAGAAGTATTCAGCTGGCAGATTTGCCATTTGTATCCAGTTTTGGAAAAGCCTTTAATGTATCTAGATATTGTAAGAAGACAAAATAAAGCTGGTCTTTATTACTGTGACAACAGTAAATGGTCTTATACTTGTACAGCGCCTTTCTATGCTTTTACAGCACATTCAAAGCGCTTTCACATTATTCGGCCATTCACCCATTCGCACTCCCAAACCGGTGACATCACCGGGAGCAACTGGGGGTTCAGTGTCTTGCTCAAGGACACCTCGACATGTTGACTGGACAAGCCGGGAATCGAACCGCTAATCCTCCGGTTAGGAAATGACCCGCTCTACCTCCTGAGCCACAGCCGCCCCCAAACAGTGTCTATATTCATTGTGGATGGTGAAGTTTGATGATAAGAATACACGAGGGTACGGCGCAAAAGCACAATATGGAAGAATGTGTATATTTCTAAAATACATTTATACTGTCTTGTCTTGTTGAGCTCTGTCATGTACTTCACATTAAATCTGGTGTATTACATCATACAGATGTTTCTAAATGTTATGTATATAAATTTTACTCAAGTATTTATACGCATATAAGTTGGTTAGAGTGTTAATACAGTGCTGACTCAGTAAACTGAAATTTATCTCATTTGTCGAGATGTTAGACAAGATTAAAAAAAATACTATTCAAAAATAATCCTATAGCAAAAAGTCATGTGTATGCGTTTTGATCAAAGTAATAAGTTAAACAATGATTTTATCTGTGCACAGTGGAGAAAGATCTCAGTGCTATTGCAATGGGAATTTTATATTCGCATCCTTTGTAGTGTATTGGCTGTTGCTATTCTATGCAGTTATTTGTGTGCTTGTGACACTAGACAGTTTACTGTGTCAGCATGTTGTAGAGATAAACCTGCCTTTGTGTGAATGCTGAACCAGATAACTTGTATCCTGTTTTGTATCTACTGGAGCATCTGTTTCCTGCATTTGTATGTGTGTGTATAAGAAGAGCTATAGCCCTCCGTTCTGAGAGCCTCTATCTTCAGACCGTTACTGTTAGCACTCTGTACGGAGGCTGCCCCTTCCCTGCACGGAATAAATGCGCAACAACATTCAGATTTGGTATCAAGACTTTGTTCTACACTCACCAAGCTTTAATAAGATCACTTTTGCCACAGCAGTAACACCCTAGGGGGGTACATTTTGATCAAACTAAGAAGTTAAACAATGATTTTATCTGTGCACAGTGGAGAAAGATCTCAGTGCTATATGGTTAATTTTACATTTCTGGCTGGTAAACACCCTGTGCTACATAAACACCTCAAAGTGTTGTGAGATTTAAAATAAAAAAATAAAGCATTCATATAAATGTTAAACCTTTTAACATCATTACCCTTAATTTACTTTCAGCTGTTTTAAAATAACATGATCTTATTTACACTATGAGCAAGGATGGAGGAAGTGTGACATCAATTTAAATAAAGTCACACTTCTGGCTCCCAACCAACTGGTTCATTTGGTGGCTTTGGGTATTGTGCTGTCAGTCACTGAGGATTAATTTATTTCTGTAGTTTTTAAGTTAAGTTGACAGGGCATTTAAGCTTTATACTTGTTATAGTATTGCATTGTCACAGGAGGCCTCCTCCTGGGGATTTGAATACTACTACCCTGATAATAGTATACATTGTTACCTCCCTCTAGTGGTAAGAAGAGGTTTGTTCATTTAGTTTCTGTCATGGCAGCAAACCTCATCATGATGCAGAAATTCTGGCTCATGTATCAATCAAAAGTCTGCATTTCGTTGTCTTCAGCAATGCTATAGCAATTATCAGGTTGCTTCCACAATTTACTGGCCCGTATCAAGCAGAGGACCACTACCACGTCCATCAGTGGCTCCTGACAGACGTATAGACTCAGCAGCCACTTTATTAGATAGATACAATAGTCTGCAATTCAATGCAACACTTCCACCTTAACATCTGTGTTTATGAAGCTCAAAGTGTTTGTCTAAATTAAGTCATATGTTTATTATTGAGGTCATAGTTAGAGGTGGTGCTGTACTAAACTACATTATATTCAGAAGTGTCTATATTTTTGTCTTCCCCAGCTACATACATTGGAGGTTCTGAATATCAGGGACACCTCTGCCAGCACAGTAGATGGCAGTAATGTTCCACTGAAAAACCAGTGCCCACCCTTTCCATCCAGACAGAAAAGGCCCTTGTGCCTGATATATATTATATATGAAATTGTACCCTTGTGTGGTATGAAGTAAGAACTGAGTCATTCTTTTTATGTCATTCCATAAACTGAGTCTGTCCTGATTTTGTTACGTTGGGGTGGTAATGAATGGTTGTAAAATATCATTTTTAATCTCTCAGTCCTTTTTTAGTATGGTAAATGTATTATATGATGGTATATAGATTCATTGTAGTTCATGCTTTGGTTTGAAGCTAATATGACAACCTTTGTTTTCTTACCTCCTTCCAGCTGTTTTGTTTGCAGCTTGGTCAACATTGTCCTCCGTCATACACAGGACAAAACTATATCTGGCAACCTGCAGTAAAGCAAACTATAGACACAGAAAGCAAATGGATTTTCTGTCCTTGTGTTTACACCAGCTGATACATTTAGATTAGGCCCTGCTGATGAAGCCACAACTGTATCCTGCTTTGATTTACGGCGCACTGCAGACGCACTGTTTGTCAAAGCGATTAACAAGATCTGTGCTGGTGCAGACCTGAATAACTAGAGCCAGATATCTAGGTAAACTGGATAATATACAGCAGCTCTTTGTCTGGCATGATATGTGATGTCCTATGATGCAAAAAATGTGTACATGCAGATGATATGTTATTATATATGCACAGACAAATACCAAATGCAAACATGGTAGTGTGGTTAAAAAATATAGCCAGTGCTGAAATAAACTTCACTGCAGAAAGGTAATACATTTAGAGTTGTTTCCCTCTATGTGCTACTTTGGAAATTGAGTACCTATCCACAATTGCCCTCTGACTGACCTTTCACAGCTAGTGCTCATCTCTGGTTAACACCACCGCGGTGGACGCACAGTGCCAGATGATATTCACAAGCCTTTATAGCTTCTCAGTGACATGCAACTTTACTCTCTGAACTCAAGTTAAAAATAATTTTTAGTTGTTTGTGTAATGGAGGGCAAATAAATGCTGTGATAGAAAGAATCCTGCATAAGTTGCTGAAGCATGGTACTGCCATTATCTTTAATTAATAGCTTTCTGAGAAAAATTACACATTACAACAGGTTCATGCTTGGCTTAATAAAACTAGCTGTGAATTGCTCATAGTATCTGCTAATTATCCGCTTGTTAAGATTGCACTGATCTTTAAAAAACAGCTTTTCTTTTACATATTTGGCAGCATACATGTATTCTAATAAAATATATCTGTCATAACACAGTACTGACCAATAATTTCACCTGTCTTTCAGTGTTCAAATACTATTTGTCATCAGTTGGAGGCTGCTTCCCACCTTTCAAGGACCTCAGACTGCAAGTTCATTTAAGCACAGTTAAATAAGTTCAGTGAATAGAGATAAGACTTCACAGTACACCTTGCAGCTGTCAAATCTCATATTGCAAGGCCTCAAACAGTGACGGCAGTAAACATTCTTTTTAAATTAATGATTTATTCCTGGTTGATTTTTTTTTCTTGTCCATGGTGGTGAGATTACCCAGAGAGACAGTTTGTTTACAGCACAGTATATTTCTTTTCATATGGACTTCATGTCTCATGGCTTTCCATTTAAGTCTGCATTCATTTTCAGCACTGTTTTCCTCCTCAGGGTGTTGTGAGTATGGTTGCTTACATATGTGTTTTTTTTTTTCAGTGTGATAACAATTGCAAACTGTGCAGCTGACAAAAGTGTCAAGTTTATCATCTCTAGCAAATGTTCCCCAAATTGACAGACAACTCTCAAATCACATTAATATCTTTCTAAAGCCACTCCTCAGTCTGATGGAAGATTTTAACAGGTGCACTTGCTCCTGTTTCTATTTACAGAAAGACAACTTCTTTTATTTTAGTATGGTTGGAGGGACAAACCTGAAACGCCAAAGGAAAATGTCAATATAATAAATTTAATGTGATGTCTTACATCTGCAGGATGGACCTGATGTCAGACTCCAGTGCTGCTGCTAAGGTAAGGTGTCGGCATTGTATTTTTTTTCTCATCTTCTTTTGCTAAGCACAGAATACTTACCTAAGGTGGAGGTTTGTGTGCTCAGCAAAGTAAAGATAGTAAAAGAAAAATATAGTCTTTACCTGTTGAATCTCTCTTTTGCTGTCCATCCATCTGTTTGTTGCTTGTCTAAGTTAGGGTCGTACATGGGGGAAATAAGTATCCACTGTTTTATCCAAGCAGTTTCCTCTCATCATGCATCATCAGAGTCACAACTAGAAATGTTGTGCCTCTTGACGGCAGCTAAAGAGAAGCTTTACAACACTGAATATCTATTATGCCTGAAATGTTCCGTGGTGCCCAGTTATGGGTCCCTTGAATTATTTAAGCATCCCCACCTACCAAATTGTATGTCTGTGTCCTCTAAACCTTGAAATAAAGATGACTTTGGCTTCCTAGTGAGGTAAACTCCTGTTGATAACCCCCTCAGCCTGTCAATTTCTGCCTGTTGTTGCTGCCATTCAGCACCAATCCAAACCATGTGATCACTGGTGAGGGTCATTGAGGAGATCAGCTAGTAAAACAAGATTCATTATCTTTCTATACACAAGATGAGCTTAGCATCACATTTATCTCCAGACATAATTAATAGCAACTTTAAAAAAATGCCCTAATACCAATTAAATCAAACACAAATAAAATAATGCTGCAGTAATACTGCACATTGTAACTGAGCATTGTGCTCATATTGCTGTTGCTAATGTTCCTAATTGGCGGTCAAACCAACACCTTCATGGTCTTGTTGTAGCTACATGCTGTCACCTGGATGGGGAACCTGATCTTTATCTGGAACAGAACAACAAAGGATTGAGAAGAAGTGATCATCATTTGTGACATTTTCTGGTGTGAAACCTCAGGTTCACAGTAATGATGATAGGTAACCTTAGAAAAAAGTCGTCATGTGCAGAACAGCAGTATCACATTATTTAATAAAAAAAAAGTACCATGTTCATAAGAAAGGAAGAAATATGTTAAGTGCTGTCATTATTCTTTTGTCCTCGAGCCTTCTGTGGATAAAACAACACTGCAGGATCCTTACAGACTAATGCACTGTGTAATTTATTGCATTTGTTTTCATCTCTGCATCTGCTTAGAATTGCTTAACATGCATAAAGCAGGACAGCAGATATCAGCAGCTAGCAAAAAGATACTTTCAAACATATTAACAATTAGCAATGTTTTTTAATAGGATGCTATCCAAAGCAGTTGTGCGCTGCCTGATGCCTTGCCTGGGTGCTCCCAGATAAAACAAATCATGATTCATTATTTATTTACCTGTATGTTTGTTTTGTTCCTCTGCTGTTCTGCAGCACTCTGTGGCAGCGCTTCGTGCTAACTGCATCAAAATGAATCAGGTTTCCTGTTGATGTTTCGTTTTGGCTCCAGAAGCCAAATTTCATTTAGATGGTTCCAACAACAACAGGAGCTGTGGAATGGACCATATGGGCATTGTTTACATGACAGACTCTCCGTGTCCTCTCACACACCCTGTACCACCCAATCAGGAAAAAATGTCATTACATTAGTAATGTTTAAAGAAACATCTCCAAATGCAGCCCAGAATACATACAGAGGTCTTGTATGCACATAAAATCCGTCAGGATAATACTGTAAATATCTAATAGCAGTCATAAACATGTTTAATTATAGTAGGTAATCCACACTGTACTCTTGGTACTTTGGAACCTTTGTTATTAATCTATGCTTCCGAGCAATGAAATGAGCAGTCATAATTGGCAATGGCAACATTAACAAAATTAGCAGTGAGACTCATCACACTCTGACGTGTATCCTGGAGCGTTGTCAGTTCTAAGTCTGAAATGCAAATCCCTTCATGGCCGTTTCCAATACCTTAAAGCGAGCAACGACACAAAAAAGCTGCATTTTCATTATTATCACTTTGTGGCTTTAGGTTGCAACAGACTTGAGAAACAAGACTGTTGCATAACACCTCTGCTGAGGGCTGGATATGTATAGCCTGCCTGTGGTAATTTAATGCAGACAAGTCTGCCGCTGCACACAGCACGATAACACTTATTTTTGTGAATTCTAGTTGTCTTCATGCAAAGTGGGAACATGAGTAACATTCTCACCTCAAAATAGATGTTACTCTGTGAAAATCATGGAAATGGGCTGCCAACAAGGCCCTCAGAGCTGTTCTGTTATGAAGTTTTAGCATGTCTAAATGGTGTCCTGCAATTATCTCTAAATTGACTTATGACTCCTAACATCCTGTAAAAGAAAAGCTCTCCCTGGTTACTGTCAGGTGCAAATGTTCAAGGATGTTAGGATGGAAGTATGCCGTGAAGCCTCTCTGTCTTTGTTCTATACCGGGGGGCAGGAGCTGATCTAAAAATCTAAATGGTGTGCCTATCATCTGAAGGAGAGAAGAGTTGTATTATACCACCTGCACATCCCTTGAGTAGCATAATAATCTTTAAAAGCAGAGAAAATCCCATTACCTGTCACAGATTTCTTCCTTTGTAATTGCCAGAGCCTCCCTTTTGGGAGGGACGAGGGGGTGAAGGACGTCAGACACTGATAAAAGACTATCTTCAGAAAGAATCTAGGGGACATCTATTTTCATTTTTGTCATTCCCATAGCAAGGTTTGGCTTTTCTCAATCCTTGAAAAGAGGGTTTGAAATAAAACATGACTGCAGTGATACCACTGCACAATCATTTAGGCTGAAGACCTACAGACCCCGAAGCTGTGCACTAACAACAACTACTGCACGCTTACATGTGTAAACTAGTGTTAGGCTGAAATACTGGTCTGCTAATATCTGACTTTGATTTGCAACTTGGCCAGTTGTATGTCCAAAAATCAATATCTCATCATTTAAGAAGCTACTAACCCAAAATGAGTTTTTTTGAAAAAGTATTTTTTAAAATTGTTTTCTTGGCAAAAATTTAATCATGTAATACCTCAGATGGAAATGGTCTGTTTTAAATTAATAATTATTAGTCTAGTATGAAACATTAAGCATGTGCCTGTTATTCATCCATCTACTGAGTCGTCCATTCACCGATTCCTCAGGCCATCAATCTGTTCTGTCTTGGGTCCCGGCCATGCTGGGAGCATGCTCGGCAAGCCAAACTTCTTCAATCAGACTCCTGGGCATTCCCATGCCATGAGGTATATGTTTCCTCCTAATTGTAATTGCCCAAGGTATTCCAGACATTGTTCAAAATGTTTCAGGTGGCTGCACAAAGAGGAATCAAGAAAGCATTCTGATCAAATGCCTGAAGCCTCAGCTGGCCTAGAGTGAAGGAGCTGGGGTTCTGCTGCATCTGGATGGCTGAAAGTCTAACTGCACTTTGGCTGCTTGTAGTGTCATTCTTTTGGTTTTGTATACGTAGGTGACCTTTTGCTGAGACTTGGAGGTCGTAGCATCATGCCCGATATCCATACAGAAACAGCCATAAGAAAACTCCAAGTCCAGTTTAGACCTGTTGGGCCAACGCCCAGTGGCAAGCCCAACAACATCCACCGTATCTGGCACTGACCCACATCTAACACCTACACATAAAATGCATAAAGGAACTTGTAAAGCAGCAAACCCCGCAACATCACAGAATACACAGCTAATGACACCAAGCCAAAGGGAAAAAAAAACTTTGATTCAGACACACTTTTCCCTGAGGAGCAGCACATACTCTGTTTTTGTGAGCTGACTGACATAAGAGACTCGCTCTCACAAAGATCACACAGTCCAGACAGTTTTTTTTTTTAATGCTGCCAGGCCTCCATTCCTTCCTCTTTACATCTAGGTCAGCTCACTGACAGAGTATCAAAATATCTGGGGTCTTCTAGTCTAATAAATGGTTCTGATTTTTTTTTCTGCCCCCAAACAATAAACCAGATGTGGTTGTAATTCAGCTGAAACAAAAAGAAAAAGTAAGCCAGTGTAAATGTAATCATTTGCAAGGAAGAATCACAAGCCACTTATGTTTGCAGATATGACAATAAGTCTCAGTCTCTTCACAAAATATAACAAGCTGCTAAAAGTCAAAATATGGTCATAGCATAAATATCTTTAAATATCTTGTCCATCTCTCATGCAACAATGCTGTTCTTTGTTTGTTTTTGTCCTCTGCTTGAGATTATTTCATCTCTTAATCCTCTTTTCATCTGACTAATGTCTGAGATATTGTTTTGTCCACGTGCATCCTTAGATGAGAATCCTTTGTTTGTTTGCCTTGTTGCTTCTTCTGTATCGCGGTTCAGGTTGAGCAGTGCGATTCTGTGAAGTATGGCATGGCCCTGTTTTTAATGAGCTGTTTATTTTATGTCTCGATGCCGTTTGATGTTTGCTCATGCAAAGACAGAACAACAAGAGAGAGAGAGCTATTTGTGAAATTTCATTTTGTCTTATTTGAAATGTATAAATTCCTACTCTTTAAAAGAGCAGTAACAGATAAAAGGAGGAATGATGGAAGACATCAGATAGCAAATTATCAAATTCGGTTTTAGTCTCTGTAAGGTAGGTAGGTCATCTCTCGGTGTGATACTGTAGAGTTCCTTCAGAATAAGAGCATAAGATAAAAGAAACCTTACTGATCCTTGAGGAGAAATCAGGTCATTGCACCAGCAGAAAATATGGCTGAACAGCATATTTACTCTCCAGTGATGAAGAACATACTGTACTGTTAAATACCTTTTGAATTTTTAGGCAATTTAGTCCAGCAGCTTAGACACAAACATAATGGACTCTGCTTTGAGTAATGGCTTCTAATGTATTTTCTAATGTGTGCAGTTCTTATGCCTGCAGAGAAGACTCCATTTTCTTGACCTTGATTAGAAGAGATTTGTAAGTTGGTAAGCACTGGTGATTTTCAGATCAAAACACATCTTGACATTTAGGATACCACTGGGCCAAAACTGATTTAAAAATGTTTATATATGTGTAGTGTGCTGAATATAATTATTATTTCAGCAGAATTTCAGTGGCTGTCAAAATAAAATAGTTATTTAAATGCTGTTGAAATAGTGGTTATTTGTAATTTACATATAACTATAAATTTGACTTTTCAACCCCCCCCAAAAAAGCCAAAGCTAATTCTTAATCCACAAGTTGTTTAATTTATTTTCTGTAAGTCAATTTTCCATTGCAGCTTCTTTATAAATGTGAATTGTCACACAGCCAGTGTTATAGTCGAGTCACCAATGAATAGTTTATTACTGGACAGTCGAGTCCTAGTTAAGTCCCCATTACTGGAGAATTGAGTCCAAATCGAGTCCCCATTACTGGAGAATTGAGTCCAAGTCGAGTCCCCATTACTGGAGAATTGAGTCCAAGTCGAGTCCCCATTACCCGAGTCTGAGTCATCAGTGTCTACATTAAACACAACTGACACAGCTCTCACTATTTTAAAAGAAATTTATTTACTGTAGGTGACACAATAACCAAACAACTGCATTCATTAGTGTGCACACTACTCAGAAGTGTGGATATCAGTGTCAGTATCTTCTGCAAAATTATTATGGTCTGTTAAAAAAAAAAAAGTCATAGTCCTCATTTCCGAGTCAGCACTTGAGTCAAAGTCCAAGTCGAGTCATGAGTCTTGAAAATCAGGACTCAAAACAGAGTTAAGTCGGACTCAAGTCCGAGTCCTGGACTTGAGTACTACAACACTGCATGCAACTGATAAAGTTATACAATTGTCTTGTGCACAGATTTGGTTCCTAAGAGATGTGAGTACAGTGATGGGACTCGACCATCATAGTCATTGGTATTAGCCACATATTTAACCAATGTTTGACAATACAATTACATATTTCTTACAGTATTTTGCTTTATTATGTGCCATTTATTATGTGTCTTCCATAGCTGCTTAGTCACATTTACTCAATCAGTATTTCTATCCATTTAGAGTTAAAGCAGTGGAGTTAAAGACACGGTGCCTCTTAATGTCCTTGTATGTTTTTGTCATATGCTAATGTATGCAGATTAGGGTCCATTAGCATCTTTGTCCCAGGAGATTTGTCTGCATGTACCGATTGTATTTCTGGGGCCAAAAGATTCATACAGACCAGCTGAGTTTTTTTCCTCATCTAGTAAATTGTTCCATTAGCCTTACCCAGAAAAATCATTCTAGCCCTTTCATGCATAAATTAGGAAGGCCACAGTCAGGATTTTTATTTTTTTGTCAGTGTTTTTATTACTCTTTGGGCATGAAAAGAAAAAAACTGAAGCTCTGTTTTATTGACATGCACTTTTCCAATTTAGTGGGCAGATGATTAATAATAATTTCCTCCCAAGATAAAATCAATATTTGTAAATTTTAACTGCATTTATGTTTCTTTAGGTGTTACTTGATGTTATTTTTTTTTTTTTATTTACCTCCAAGGGTCTCATCCTATAGAAGGACTGACAAGATAATCTGAATCCTTTCTGGCTTTCCATCGGGCTTCTTGGTTTTGAGAAATTGTGTGGATACTGTAAAGCATCCACACTATGCTCTCCTGTTCTTTATTTATTGTGTGGATGCGTAAGCATCTAATTTCTGCAGCATACTTTCACCTAGAAGGGCCACTGAGGTATCAAACTTTTTATCTCCTTAAGGACATGTGTGCTTGTATACAACTTGTTTTTATAACTTTTATACTTTTTAAGATATTCAGCTTTTTGACTTTTTTTTATAATGGTAAGTTCTGTGTCGTAGAATGGGGTGTGATCGCAAACCCTTCTGCAGATCTGCAATCTGACTGCTCATGAGAACTGCATATAACAGCACAGTGTAAGCTTGATACATGCATTCAGTAGGGAACATGCACTAGCTATTCCACTTCTACTGTTTATTCAGTATACATACAAGACATATAATAATTTCACTTTAGGTCTCTGGGTGTTTACTGGCCCTTAGTAAACATATTGCCAATAATTTTTCCAACAATCCCTTAGAGGTAAACAGCTCCAATGACAGGGTGGCAATCCAATCGATCTCAAATCCATCCAATAGGCTTCACAGGTTTGACAGGAATGATGGCTAGCTGTAGTCTGGAGGTCTGTATATAACTGCACTTGCTGGGACTTCAACCTTCAAAGCTATGAACTCAAGGTCAGTTACATTATAGGCAGCAACAGCACACCACTTTTATTGGCCATTTGTGAATAAGACAAGTGTCGGTTTCATTTTATAAATGTTTAACCATCCAGCTGCAGCCTTATAGCTTTGTTTCTGTGAGACACAAAACATTGGCCAGACACAATTCATGATGATGTCACCAACATGAGAAATTCTGCTTCAGCATACTTTCAGCTATTTCAGGTATCAAAATGTTCAGCTCTTCAAGGACATTCATGCTTCTATTCAGAATCTTTCTGAAATTAATAATTTTGCAATATGTAGCTTTATTTTGACAGTTTTGCACCATTCAAATTAATGGGAAAATTGTACTTCAGCATACTTTCAGGTAAATATCCCTTTCACATGTCAAAATGTTCAGCATTTTCAGGGCAATCTTTCAGCACACAGCATCCACACGCATTTTCAACAGGAAATGCATTTCTCTAGTTATTCTTGGAATTAACAATGGCTGACCAGTAGGTGGCAGAGTATGGGATGACACACTAGCATCTGCTGTAGTGGGTGATATGCAACTACACAATCAGAACCCATACACATACAAGAAAACATCTTATAAATAGCTGTCCACTGTAGTGACCACTGTGTATGAAAGGGCTAGACTTTCCAAATAACCAGACAGAATATTCAGCAAAGATATCAATAATTATTGCTAGTTTCCACACAGTTATCTTTCCACACTGTTGGAAAGATAGGCTTCATAAATGCTCACTGCTGTGGAATACAGTTCACAAGAGAACCTTTTTTCCCCAGTTAAGCGTGTTGTTGAAAAGATAACTGTATTTCTTTTTCCAACAGCTATTTAACAAGTAGAAATCTCTGTGCATGATGGCATCTTCTCAAAACTTTGCAAACATCTCAAACTCTTCAACAGAAACTACACTGACTGGCAAAGTGTAAGACCAGTTCCATAGCAGCTGTGTGTAACAGTTGAAATCCTGTCAAGCAGCTATACTGGTCCATTGACCATACAAAGACTAATGACTAGCAGCTGTTTTACTAGCAGCAGCCACCTTCTCAGAAGGTGCACTTTCTTCCTCTAGATCCTTTATCCATCCTCTATATTCTATAATATGTACAGTACAATATACACATTTATTTTCAGGAGTCTGGACCAGTAACAAACATATAAGAATTGTGTTTATCTGTTCAGGGCAGCTCTCTGCTACGGGGTGGTACCTCACACTAGTTTATATTTCTTTCTGTCCCTCTTACTGATAAAGCAGTTTTGTGTTGGTTCTAGTGCTGTAAACCAATTTGGAATAGACATGAAAGCATGCTTGTCTGACAGGTGTCAGGGTTTTATAAAAACATAAACTCTTGAAATTTAAGAGTTAAAAAAAAAAAAAGATGAACTGTGTCTAAAGAGAAGACAAAATACGCCGAGCAGAAACAAAAGCTGAACAGCACTTCAGTCAAATATGGTGCTTTAAAATGTTATTCTTTAATTTGTTTCATATCTAAAGACTTGTAATTTTTGTAATGATCTGTTTATTTTGTATTGACAGTAACACCTACAGGACCTGGACCAAGTACCAAAGATGTTCAATATATATTGTATGGTCTCCGTACACCAGCGACTTCATATGTTTTGTAAATAAGATAATCTAACAGAATGTAAGTCAATATATCTCTTTACATAATCAAACCGGTGATAGAAAAGGGGAAAAAATAGGAATAAAGTACAAGTATTCCACAGCCAGTCATATATTGTTGTCACTGAAATTTTAATTGTATCATAATTGAATTTAATCGTACACACCATATCATGGATCGAATCATATTGAGAAAAAAGTCACGTCGTCCCATCCCTACAGTTTATTGTTGTAAAACCACCAGCAGTTGTGATGTGTCAGGTCTCATTTAGTAGCAGATAAACAGCTGTTTCAGTAGATAAACTAAAACTGATACAAGTTTTTAACCTAGTCCTAAAATGTTTGGTATCATATAAGCACATCTAACAAAACTCTGTGCACGCAGAGTGCAGTCACATAAACAGATGTTCAGCTTCACAGGTCAGCCTGTCCAAACACCTCAAACGTGCGTGTGCACGGGGTTCAAGGTGTGATGAATATGGAAAAACTGGCGTAAGACCAGGCATTTATTTACATGCCAGGCAACAAGATTATTGACTCATCCATGAACCTTCGCCCCCAACCAGTAAATCTGTCAAATGTTTATCAAATAAAACCTCAAACTAATAGCATCTGATCCTCAACATGAGGGGGCATTAATGTGTTCTATTGACATTATCACGGACGTGCAAATCTGCATACAAATGATGCCAAGCTGGCTGAATCTAGGCCTACCAGCAGAGCTTTATATTTTGAAAAAGATTTTTCCCATAAAAATCTTGTTATAGAGAGTAGTTGAATCAGCAGTCTACACTTTACACATAATTAGAGTAAATGTAGGGGAAAGATGATCCTTTCTTATTAAATATTCACTGGATAGCATTTTAGCTTCATGTGTAACCACAACTCCAATTCTTTCAAACAAGACAAAGATCATTAGTATGAGTATGGTCCTCTGCGACCTTTTCAGGTCACATTATGATTGTGGACACAGTGAGAAGGTCAGTGAGTGTCCTCTCTGCACCAAGGAGGAGGCGTGGTACAATATGAACTGCTCTGATTTTGACATTACAGGAAGGACTGAGGAACATGTTGATGAGGAAATGTACATAAACACATCTGGTACTCTCCAGAAGACTATATCTGATATCTAAAACTACACTTGTGACCTATTCAGTTAAAGCCACAGGGCTACAAATGAACAGGAATGTCAAAGCAGATGTTACCTTGTAGTGTCCTGTTTGAGCTTGTCTTGACAGATTGCAAAACACTATCATCTCAATAAGTCAGTAGTAAGTCATTAGCCTTATTTTCAACTGCCATTATTTATTTTAGAACTATACTGATGACTCAAAAACTATTAGCCAGTCAATGATACACAATTAAATGTGCCAAAGAACAGGAGAATATTTATATGGAAGCTCAGTCTTCAAGTTAAGGGTCAGGTGTCATGCCAATACAAGTTCTGTGTGAGTGTAGGAGTGAAGGCAAGTCTACAGGGTCATCAGGTAGGCACCTTCTCACTAACATCTATATTTTAATTTACTTTACAGGAATTTTCTAGAAGCATGACTCAATATTGTGAAACAAGAGTCCACCAGTTAAATACTCATTGACGGTTTGTTTTTATTTTCAAAATGTCAGATTTTACAGCTCCTTAATAGGTTAAAAACTTAATGGAGATTGAGAATTTTGCTGTGACTCAGTGTCAGCTTTTTCCATCCCCACAGATACCTTTGTTTGCCTGCAGCACTTCCATCTGTGGAACAAACTCAGCACCCTGACTCACCTTGTGCACTTAATTCTGGCCAAATAGGGCTGAACCCAAGCTCTGACCTTTTTAATTAATTTCTCTGGGATTTTGTATTGACTACAGAACAGTGTCTGAATTGGCTGCTGGTGTGTTTGTGCAAATATAATACAAATATGGAAAGAAGAGCCTTGAGCTGCTGAAATGAATTTCAACTCGTCTGTCTATCAGTGATAGGAATAAACAAGCTGATAAAACAAATTATTTGTATGAGTTTGATCTTAAAATGATGCAAAGAGGTAAAAGAAGCCTATGTGATGACATTTGTTGTCTCTGCAGTACATGCTCCAGCTAATTGAAAAGCGCTAATGGTGAAGACAGGTTTATTTAGCATTTTTGTTTTTAATTTGATCTACATGTTAAAAAGAATTTTAAAATGTCTTTCTTGATGTTTCTGTTAAAGCTGCATTAACTAAGATTTCACACAAATTTGGATAAATCAAGTAAATAACTAACCGCAATACCACTGAAAACCACGGGTCCTGTGGGCTCGATATTCTTTACACATTAGTTCTGGAGCTGTTTATTCCTGAGCTACCTCATTGCCGAGTCTGTCTCTGGGGCACGAGGGGCAAACAGGAGCGGAGGGAGAAGAGCAGGGGTTACCGCCTGAGTTTGTTTTAACTCTCACTGACTCTCTAACGGTTGAAAGTTAGAAGGTGAAAGTTAGCTAGAGTTGTTTTACTGTTAGTTACTGTTCATATTAATAAAATCCTTGTTTCCTTTAAGGAAATAGCTCAGTGCTAGAATTGTTCAAGTGATAAAACTATTATGCCTGATGTTTTTCAATATATGGTAAAACACAAACTAATACTCTATATTTGCATCAAGTATTTTCTTCCACAAATCACTGAAGCATTAATTACACACAAAAAATGTCCTCGACTGTGACCCAGATGGTTTATTACAATTATGTACCATCATTATTACACAGATGCAGTTTATACCCAAAAATCACAAAACCAAGTAGATTAACAACCCAGCATGCAACACTAATAGATAATATATTTACCAATGATATTGAAAGCACAATGACAAGTGGATTACTTATAAATGATATTAGTGATCATCTACCTGTATTTTTGGTTTATGACTGCCATTTTAGAAAAGAGAGGCCAAAAACAAATCTGTTCTACAGGAGGGTGATTAATGAACAAGCTGTAAGGAGGCTTAAGGAGGACTTAGGAGGGCAGGACTGGGAAGCAGTTTACAGAGAGGAAGACTTAGACAAAGCATATGAACAATTTTTAAATATATTTAAGGAAGTATATGACAGGAACTGTCCTCGTAAGCAGTATAAAAACAAAAGGAATTACAGTGGGAAACCGTGGATAAGTAAGGGATTACAGAATGCATGTAAAAAGAAGAATG
>NW_018128030.1:1246825-1286347 GCF_001952655.1 Monopterus albus | reverse complement strand
AACAGATTAGATTCATTTATTGATAATCATAAAATCCTCTCTGATTGCCAATACGGTTTTAGGTTGAACCGATCGACATCTTTGGCCATTACCGACCTGATGGAGGACATTACAAGTGCTATGGATGAGAAGAAATACACGATGGGAATATTTATTGACCTAAAAAAAGCATTTGACACAATCAATCATGAATTATTAATGGACAAGTTAGAAAAATATGGGATCAGAGGACTGGTTTTGAACTGGATTAGTAGTTTGACACAGAGGCGTCAATTTGTGAAGTTGGGTGAATACCAATCGAGTGAGCTGGATATTGTGTGTGGAGTGCCTCAGGGTTCTGTTTTGGGACCTAAATTATTTATACTATACATTAATGATATATGTATGGTTTCTGATTTAGTGAAAGTGGTTTTGTTTGCTGATGACACTACCATATACCTACAGCAACTCTCTGGACGGGTTTCACAGGAACTTGAGAAGATAAAGAAATGGTGTGACAGTAATATAGTATCTCTGAATTTGGATAAAACTAAATTTATGGTATTTGGGAATCGTAGACTAGATAATGAACTTCAATTGAAAATTGGGGGAGCTAATATAGAACGAGTATATGAAATTAAATTTCTAGGTGTCATAGTTGATGACAAATTCTCCTGGAAATCTCATATCAGATATGTTCAGCACAAAATAGCAAAAAATATATCGATATTGGCAAGGGTTAGATATATTTTGGACGGGAAAGCACTATGCATTTTGTATTCTTCATTGATTTTACCATACTTAGAGTATGGCGTTGAAAACTGGGGAAACACATACAAAAGCTCACTTCAACCATTGTATATATTACAAAAAAGAGCGATAAGAATTGTGCATAAGATGGGGTATAGGGATCACACCAACGTAGCTTTCATACAGTCTAAATTGTTAAAATTTTTTGATTTAGTGGGATAAAAGACTGCAGTGTTTATGTATAAAGCCAGGAGCAATTTATTACCTGGTGGAATTCAAAAACTATTTAATGAAAGGGAAGGGGGATACAATTTAAGGGGTCAGTTAAATTTAAAAATTCATGCTATACGTACAACCAAAAAAAGATTTTGTATTTCCATAAGTGGGGTAAAACTATGGAATAATTTAAGTGTGGACATAAAAAACAGTAAGAAAATTGATGAGTTTAAACATAAATATAAAGGTATGTGTCAATCAAGCTATGGGCAAGAACAGGCTTAACGATTAATCAGGTGTAACATTGGGAGTGTGGTGTTTTTAGTATATCACTAGCGTGGTGTAGAACAACATTATCCATGTAGTAATACTGCTTGCAAACCAGTGATGATAAGATGATGTCATGGGGTAGGACTAGATAAGTCTAACTTCTTCCTGCTCCATTCAAGCATGTACTAGGTATAAGCAAATTGAAAATATATTTGTGGATATGTGTGGAATTATGTGTGTTGACATATTGACTGTTGTTACATGTTTGAAAGAATAAATCAAAATCAAAATCAAATTATAATTTGAACTAAAAAATGAATTTTACACTATAGTCAGAGATGATGTCACTATATTTGAGGCTCTACTCTACAGCCACTTTTACTGAGCCAAGGAAAGCATGTACCTGTAAGAATGTAGCTACCATTATCACACCATGGCTGATCGCCGTTTAACCATTTCTGTGCCATGTTTGCATGACCTCAAAGGTGTGGCCCACTCATAACACCTGCACCTGCCTTTCATAACACATCATCATTCATTGCATAGGCACATAAAGCTCATGTCCTTTGGAAATATTAACACATAGCATCTATATGCAAAATGTGATGTGTACCAGTAAATTTGTGAACCTGCAAGAAAACACACTATGTACAGTAGCTGACATTCATGTAAAAAAGATAAACTGTACTGTGATGGTTGTATCCTGATAGTCAAAGGTGCCTTGGGAGCACATTTTACTGCTATTCATTTTAATGGGGAAATCCTTTGTCATGGCTGGTCTTGTGCTTCAATATGTGATAATGTGATATTTGCACATTGACAATTCTCATATTGTGTAGTTGTTAGCATGACATTTAATGTCTCCAGCACCAGCCAAAGTATGGGCAGTGATAACAGAATGGCTCTTGAGGCTTCTTTTTTAAGGCACACAATGCTTACCTTCTGTTTAATTTTGTAATTAACATACATGAATCTTAAGCTCAGCTTAATTGAATTGCTTTGACTTTAATGAGGGGCTATTTTAAAATTGTAATGGGACATGCTACTATCACTATTTGTCTGATAAATGCTTGGGGCAGGGCAAATGAACATGCCTTTCTGTTAATGAAAATCAAGGGTTGGCTCACTAATAATGTCTGAATGCTTAAAAACAAACTCATTCAACAGACACAATGCATTCCTGTAACACATTTCATTGCAGGTGATGGCTGACATGTAATAAGTAAAAAAAAAAAATGAAATAAAACCAATAAACATAGCTTTGTCCTCTCAGGATTTTGCCTGATTCCCTTGTCTCATATCCATTTGCCTCACTTGATGCTCCCTCTATTATGATTGATAGAAAATTATGCAGTTAGAGTAGACAGAGGACAATTCCACTGCATATTTCTGGAAAAGGTAATAATAGGAAAGGTGCTTTTGTCACACAGACTTAAATCAAAGTAACGGACCATTAGTGTTCTCCCACAAACCTCTCCTCCAGGAGGTGAAGGCAATATCAAAGGTGGACAGTTTTCACTTCAAAGAATTCTTCAAATACATAAGACATTACAATTTAATGAGCTACATGAAATTCTCAGCAATACTCATGCTGTGCAGGCTATATTAGATGCACTGTAATGCATTGGTGCTGCTTTGCTGTAGAGGCACTGTCAGTGTGGCAGCGTGGAACACACTGTGTAATATCATCTCAATGTCATCCCAGAGATTATCGTGAAATAGCTTTGGAGTTACTGATGAAACTGAAAGCGTGAAGTAATAATAGCACAAATAAATAATGCTTTATCAGCTCAGAGGATGAAAGTGAATGATCAAGGGAATGGACTCTGAATGCTGGTTTTAAGGGAGTGAACTTGTTACATTCAATCAAAGGTGTTTGCATGGGCTTAGAGTATAAATATAGCCAGGTAGTCAGTGTGTGATTGCAGCCACACTCCCACACAAAACACAGGGTTCTCTGACTGCATTGCATTCTGATCTGTCAATACTTCTCTCAGTGGCAAAATTGATATTTCTGCTTTATCTGGGGTGGATTTGTTCTTGTTAGACTGCTGAACAATGGTGCATAATGGTTAGACTAGAGAAAATCCTGTGGTGATTGATTCCAAAGCTGAGGCATCAAGACCTAAGGTTTGCATTTGAGTTTTAGTAGACTAAACACTCCTAAATCAGTCATATCATATCAATCATCCTCTGGTCAGAGGTGCCTTTGTATTCTGAGCAGCAGAGACAGTGGGAGGACTCACGGTCTGCTGGTCCTCCTATGCCCTGCTGCTTCCTGCTGCAGGGAACAAGAGATGCTTTGGCATGATGATGATGTGTGTTTGGCCATGGATACAGATGGTTTGGGAAACAAATAGCTTATTCCCACAAGACCAACACTAAGCTATCCCTACTTGCTAAGGAAAAATGTTTGTTTCTCTAGCCATCATTCATACAAAGTAGCCTAGAGGCAAAAATTTGGTAATTATGTATTTCAAGAGGTTGGGATGCCTTATGTATCTCACATCCTTTTATTTGTTTTATCTAGCTCATTTTAATGGACCGGATTAACCCAGTGGTGTACTCTAAACAAAATCTAATTGAATGTTTTTAAAGGCTGTTGAATGGCTGTCAAACATTGCATAGTGAGCAAATGCCGGTATACCGACTTTAACCTCAACAGCTGGAGGAGCTTTTAGTGTGAGTCACGACTGGAGCAGGCCACGAGTTTACACTGGATAAAGCAGATTCTAAAGGTCCCCATAACAGAAGTTAAACTAGAAATAAGAGACCCAATCTTAAAAGCCAATCACATGATTGATCACTTGTAAATGAGGATGCATTGCACTGCATTAAATCATATGGGTGTTTTTACATCGTTATTTCTTTTTTATTTATCCTTTATTTAGCCAGGTGAAGCCTGATTGAGATTAACATCTCTTTTTCAAGAGTGACCTTCCCAAGAAGGCAACAAAGGTTACAACAGTAGACACAAAAAAATACAAATAAATAAATAAATACAACTGATACATTACAGTTAACATAACATCCATGCATCTTATCATGAACAGGGTTGTGGGGGGCTTGAGCCAATTCCAGATGACACTGGGCGAGAGGCGGGGTCCACCCTGGACAGGTTGCCAGTCCATCACAGGGCTGAAACGTAGAGACAGACAACCACACACACCCACACTCACTCCTACAAGCAATTTAGTGTCATCAGTCAACCTAAGGTGAATGTCTTTGGGCTGTAGGAAGAAGCTGGGGTACCTGGAGAGAACCCACGCAGGCACAGGGAGAACAAGCATGCAGCATCCAGTTGTTATATGATAGAAACCCAGTCAATACACTTTAGATGCATAAACAAGTACAAGTTTAAAATGATGAGCAGTCACATTGGCCAGTAGTAGTTTTCTTCATCCTTTAATACTGACTTAATTTGCCCTGTAGCAGTCAGTTCTGATAAGTTCAGGTCCTTCCATACATTATTCCAGTAAAAAATAGCGGTATATTTAAAAGCATTTTTGCCAAATTCTGTTCTCTGGGGACCAACATCTGTAAAATACTGTGCAAGTAGAGGCCATATTGATTTTGGTCTTTACACATGTATGTACTGTACATACAGTTATACATACATTTCTGTTGTATGTTCCCAGTAGGCTGGTCTGGCACAAGTAGGTTTGCCTGGTTTGTTCAAAGCTGTGGGTGTAATAGCCTTTGGGCATATCTGCACAGTTTTTTGACATTAGAAGATGCACAAAGTTTGGTCTTAGTGAAATCAATGAAAGAAGTCAAAAGGCTAACATGTTACCGTATAATATCAGTTTTCTGTACTGTAGTGCATCAGACTGAACTATATTAGTCGGTGTTTTACTAAATCCATAAACAAATAATGCACATACTGTTTTCCTGGCAAAATTGTAGTTAGCCAAGCTTCATAATAAGCAAAGAATTGTAAGTTAGCCTTTTTGTAATCATTGAGCTTTTTCTTGGAAATCGTGGTTGTTCGTCCATAAGATTCAAAGAGCAACACTTGTATTTAATTCATCATATTGTCCTTGCATGTTTGTGATTTCCTAAAATATAAGAACATATGAAACTCAGCAGCACAACAGTCAAATGTTTGCACAGTCTGGGAGAGAGCGTGTGCATGTGTGTCTGTCAGAACTTGTTCATAGCAGTTCTTTTGCTTATTGATTTTCTCAATATATTTCTTCAGATTCATGTTCAGCATTTCTTCGACTCCCTTGCCATCGATCGAACTGATGTTCCCTCAGACTTCTCTTTGGCTGCGCTTTTTAGACCTTCCCAGGCAGACAGGCAGTAACATTAGAAAACGCCACTTGTCTATAAGGCGGCATTTACTGTACATCAACAGCATTTTACATTAAAGCATATTTGATCCCACAATTTATAAATCCATATTATGTGTTAAACAAGAGAATAGTACATTTTAAATGTATCTACTACAACTTTACTAGATCTGGAAATTTTACTCTAATCACATGATTCATTTTGTGTTTGTTCATGCACACAGGGTGCCTCGCTCAGCATACTGTAGTAAACACACTGTATCTGGAGCATACAGTAGTCTTGCTTTAAAAGCTCTCACTCTAAGTAAATGATTCACTTGCATGTTATCTTGATACAATTTACATCTCAATTATCTGAATTATCAATGTAGAAAATGTGACAATCCTATGTGAGTTTTAAACACCCCTCTCAGAGCTTGGCATTTCTGTCACGATCACAGACTTTGTAATTAAATGGGCTTTGTCTGCACATGGATCATTGCTCTCAGCTGATTAAGGAAGGATAGGAAAGAATATATAAATCAAAGACAACCAACCCAACTAATTAGCTGTCCTAACCATTACATCCACTAACAACTGCTGGAGGTGTTTCTCTGACATAATCAACGTCATTATTAGATTGTGTCAACTGTAATGGATCACATCTGAGACTAAGCCAGCTAAGCATAATGGAAGAAAAGGTATATTGTAGCATTAAATTCTCTGTAATGTCCTGTTTCAGTGGGATACTGTACAGGTAGGAGAGGTCTGACAGTGCTGCTATAGGTGGAAATAAACTTACAGCTACTTTTTAAAACCTTTGTTCCCAAGGGCAAACAGGTGACTGGGTCAATGCAATTACTGATTCAGGTGAAACACTCTAGGTTGATTCTAATTTGTATTAATATCTATTAATAAACCTTGACAGCAACATTACATCAGTGTACAAACTTCCTTAATAATTTAATTACAGAATTTTACATCATACATTATGCAAATATAGAACAACTCCATTCTGTGTGTGAGCAGAGCTGAGGACACAAAGCCGGAGAGATAATCCTCTAACTGCAAACAATCTGTGGCCGTTGTCTGTTGAGTAAAGATTGTGCCCTCAAAAGGTTCACCTTCAGAGTGGGGCTATTATGTTTCTCCTGATATAGGGCTGATGCTAATCAGCGTGGATTGTATTTTATGCCTTAAGGCAGGAAAATGTGCTGATGAGAGTCTCACACTAAATGAACCTTATCACCTAATGGCATCTCGGTCCACCCTGTGACTTACTGAAAAAGCCCTTGCTAAATGTCATGGGCAGGCACAATGCACATGTGAGATAATTAGAGAGAAATGAATGATCCATAGATGGTCAGTCATCATTATAGCTGATAGGAAATTCAGGGACCTCTTGGGATCACAAGCTCAGATTTCAAATACCAGGCTCCCTTTTGAGTACAGAAAATATTTTTGTCGATGCTCAACTACTGGCACTCAGCAGAGGAGAAACCTATTAACATTCATTTATCCTGCACATGCTACCTGCTACAACTTACATCACACAATAAAGCTCTAAACACATCTGCACAGTTTACACTGCAGCACTGAGCCCCTGCTGGGGATTCAATGACACTTAATGCATCATTTGATTTAAACAGTAAGATGTGCTGTTTTTGTAATATATCAAAACCGAGCAGGCAGTCCCTGTAAAAGCTGCCTGGCAACATTATCTAACAACACACAATTACTCTTTAAGTTCACACTATGCATGTTTTCATTTTTGTTAATAAGTAAGAACTGAATCTCAACTTGTTGAGTGGAAATTATAAAAGTTTAAAGGGTTAAAGTTGGACTAATGGTGGAAACTAACAGGTTTTGACAGCACGAAGCTCCAGGGAGTGCAGCATGCTGTAAGAATGCTCATGCCTACCCTTAAGATGTGTGGTGTTTGTACTTGTTTAGTTTACGTTTTTTTTTTTTTGTTTTAGTCTACAGCTGTTTTTTATTTTTTGTACATATTTGTCCTTATGTCTGTTTTATGTTGGACAGGGCTCATGAGAACGGCATGTTGATTTTCCTGTTTGGTGGATGGGGTCTCCAACTGATGGTGTGTATTTGAGTTTTAAATACAGGGTAAGTTTACAGTAAGACACCAGATTATTCCCTGTGACTAGCATGCTACACAACGGCCTAGTGTAACTCTGCAAAAATGAAGCATCAGCCACTCTAGCTTGAATGTCCAAACTTCTTCTTGTTCCAATTATGAAGGTGATAAGTAGGTTTTTGGCGCTAAACTGCAAAAAGGTTTAAACAGCAATTTCCAACTAATTAACCCTTCAGAAGGAGTACACACCTTCACATGAACATAAAGCCCTCTTTGGCCCTACATGCAGGCTTTAACAGAGTTTATCTCTACCTTATATTAATATAATATATTATGTATATATATATTATATTAAAATCATCACTCCAACCAAATACTTCAGGGTGTGTATGTGTGTCTTTAGGATGGAAATGCCCTGTAGCGCAGGGCTAAGTAGGCAATCACTCATTCTGAGTAATGGTAGGGGTGAAATGTAAGTAAACGCTTTGAATGTGCATGGCAACCCAAGTGCCAGATGCTGGGCGCTGGTGCCAACATGGCATCCGAGTGACTCATTAAATCAGAAGAGTGGAATCCATTGGCCTTTCTGTGATGGCTCATTCAAACCACCAGCACTCCTGCCCAAGCTTTCTTCGATCAGGGAAAGCAGCCAGCTGGGACAGTTCCCGATTCATTATTGGCTTGAAAAAAGGGAATTTAAAAAAAAGCATTGAGAATAGGACCATGGGGAGACAACTATGGTATTAAGAGAAAAGAAAACAGTTTCCTGTAAGCAGCAGATTATGAAAACATTAAGCAACAATTACTGTAATGAGAGTTATTGAAGCGGCAAGGTAGCAGACAAGCTGTGTGCATCTGGTTGCTACATCTGGCTGCGGTGGCAGAGCATCCGAAGGGGCAGGCGACTAGGCATTCATTTGTCATAGCCATTCCTTCCCTGTGGATGAAGAAATGGCATTGGCAGTAATTGTCACATACTGAAAATGAACTCACAGGCTATAAGTTGTTGCATGCATGGCTATGGAAGTGCACTGTTAGAAATTTTGAAGCTGTCATTTAGAATAAATTGAGGGAATGGCTTTCATCAGAC
Organism: Monopterus albus; assembly: GCF_001952655.1. Classification (NCBI taxonomy): domain Eukaryota; kingdom Metazoa; phylum Chordata; class Actinopteri; order Synbranchiformes; family Synbranchidae; genus Monopterus; species Monopterus albus. The sequence goes on along the minus strand of NW_018128030.1, from coordinate 1,277,673 downwards.
ATTTTGTGTCCCTCCCTCCCTGAGCACAAGATAGTTATCAACTGCTGATAGGACTCAAATCTTAATCTTTCCTTTTGGCAAAACAACCACACAGAGGAAGAAAACTTGGCTCTGCATTAAACCAAGGCAGAAATGTTATTATTTAAATTAATGCAACAATCCAACTTTATTTGGAACATAATGCCTGCTGCTTCCAAGCCATTTTGATTGGGTTTATGTTGTCTAATCCAGAACAAAGTGGATTTTGTTCAGTTTATACTAAATACCATGACCCCTGATTTGATTAACTGACTTACCATCGCTACTGTCAATAGCATTTCATTGTCTTCCACTGTCTTGGGGTGGTTGTAGAACAGGAGGTAGAGCAGGTTGTGCTCTAATTGTAGCATCAGCGGTTCAACCCCCAGCTACTCTAGTGCACATGTCGATGTGCCCTTGAGTAAGACACTGAACTCCTGGTTGCTATGTTATTCCTGGTGTGTGTGAATGGGAAGTAGTGTAAAGCGCTTTGAGTGCACCACGATGTGTAGACGAGCGCTATACAAGTATAAAACCATTCAGCGACAGATGTAGCATGTCTATAAAGATAAATAAGCAAAAAAATGTGAGTATTTCATGTTAGAAAGCACAGTTTTGCTTTTATGTTTATACTGGACCCAGTCACAAACCATTTTTGGTCCTGTCACCAGCAGCAGTAGAAAACAGTTCGACAGTTCAAATTCAAATAATACCATGACATTAATGAAAATGACAAAACTATTAATGTGGTTAACAGTGGTTTCTTTTAATAATCCCCCCTTTTTCAGAACCAGTTAAAAAGTATTTTTGCTTCATATCCACATATGATGCTCCATATATGATGCAGGTTTTCTAATCTGAAAATAATCTTAAATGATGATTTGAATTATCTGAGAGTATTGTGGATTGTCACCATCTTTTTTAATACATTAGATTGCACGGTTCATGTGATGTTCATTATAAATTGACATTTTGTGTTTTGTTAATTTTCTGTAATTTAGCACACAGTACTGAATCCTGGCCTCACTGCACCCACTGGCCTATTTAATCAGGGAGTGGGATTAAGGCTGAGCCTCGCAGCCCTGGTTGAGATGTACAGTAGCTTGACTCTCTACTAGGGACTCAAGATGGATGGGCTGGGCCATAGTCTGGATGGAACGCCTCCATTCGGCCATTTGGCCTAGTGGAGCCCATCAATCAGGGCGGCACCAGAGGTCTAGGCTGAGGCTGTGTAATGATGCGAACAGCATGTGGCCAAGCCATTCCCGGCTGCTCAGGTGTAAGGGTCTGCCCTGACCACCAGTCCTCTCAGCTCCTTCGTCGCTATCATCCATCTTATGCCCAGACCTATGGCATGCAACAGATTTCAGTGGGTTTGATAAGATAACTTCAGAGCAAGACAAAATAAATAAAAAGAAGTCAAAATTAAACATCTAGTGACATAACTGTTTAGGCCCGATACTTAACTCCAAACTATTAGGTATTTAATTATTTCCTTTTTTTAAATCATGAGTGTAGACGCCAAGTCAAACACGTCAACAGTGAACCCCGATACCCTGGATAGTTCTGGCTAAAATAATTCATGGGGGCTTGGGTTGTATGATCTTTGACCTGCATTGTGTTTGGTTTTCCAACCTTTCAAATGGAGGTGAAGACCAGACACATCACTTTCCCTAATAGCAGCTGTACAGGAAGTTGCCATTAGCAATTTTTATGTGCCTCATACTCACAGCAGCGTGGATGCCTCAATCTCTCTGTAACATTCATTAAAGGACATATTTTATTGCACATTATGTGCTTTATATTCCTCACACAAACATATTAAGCTTGTGGATGAAGGTGGCCTTATGAGTCCCATAAAGCAGGGCTCATGAATGTGATTGTAAAAGCTGATGCTCAGAATGGACTCTCAGTGACTGGAAGGTCATTTGGTAGAAAGCATGCACGGCAAAAATACGTGCTTCTAAAGATGGTTTTAGTGGAGTTTCCAAGCTACTGAAATTCATCTGCCACAGTCTAATGGACCTGTTTCTCCCACTGGAAGCGATATCTGGGGTTAGATTTCAGTATGTTATGGGACTGAATTAAAGAAAACTCATTCTTTGGCCACAGATTTGTTTTGTGCTGTCGTGAGGTGGGCAACGCTCTGCCCTCACCAGCCCTGAAATTCCATCATAAGTGCAATACCGCAATTATTTTTTTGGTTTCACTGCCATCATAAATTGAGTGTACATGTGGGGTCAGTGAGGTAAATGAGCATTGACAAGTGGCATATGAATCCTGCTCTTGTCTCCTGTTTGTTCATTTAACTGCATGCAAGCCCTTTTGGTATTTGTACTTCAGTGAATGTGATAATGAACTGTGCTGAATCAACTGAACACATTCCATTTTTCTTATGTAATCAATGTCAAATGATTTTTAAAAAGGCAGCCTGTATGAATGGCTGAGAATTGCTTTTTGTTCTTCACTGAAGATTACCGGGCTATTCTGATTATTTCTGATTAAAACCTCAAATTGGATTTCAAAACTGGGATCTGAGAGGAGTGAAGGGGCTTTATACAATGCATTTTATATGGTTTTTAATCTATTCTTTCTCCTGAATATCAGGGAATCATTAAGAAGTATGCTTTAAATGGGTTTATTCATTTGATATTGATTGTTTCATTTACATGAAGAGGGATTTCACGCTCTTCTAAAACTGAATGAGTAATATCCTCTCAAATCCTTCTAAGTCTATAAACCCCAGTGGTAAATAGCTCCTGATAGAGTTGCAGCACCTCCACTGCCTATTTTTTCTATGTCACATCTTGTTAGTCTCATCCATATTTGGGCATCTAATCAGTGAGACCTTACTGGGTGAACTTCGTAATTAAAGACTGTAGTATTATTCTGACTTTAATTACATCACTATGTAACTTTGTTTTAATTAAAGATACACTTCCTCAATGGGATCATAGTTTAACTGGCCTTTGTGTGCCAGGGTGTAAGAGCAATTTCTTACCCTGCACAAGCATGATTGTTCTAAAGTTCACCGACCCAAATTTCAGGATGTACGCCATGACTTTGGAAATGAATGAATGAAAATAATGGTCTTGTCTCTCTACTTATCACAGCATGCAAATTGAAAAATTGTATGCTCCATTACTACTTGTAGTTGTCTCCAATCTACTCACAGTATTTCACATTTCCTATACTATGTCCAGCTATAAAAAGAGCTCATGCCCCCTGTAATCTGGGGGTTAATAGCAGCCGTTTAGAAAAGTTGGTGAGGGTGAACGTCCTTTTTTCAAAGAGAGGTAGAATGTCCTGAGATTATTAAGATGATTATTAAGATGTGTTACCAATGCATAATGGGGTTCCAGAACATTACATACACTTCTCTATGTCATTAGGTTTTGTCAGGCATAAAAACACACATTTTACTGATGTGGACAAACCAGTCTTCATTGGCTGGGGAGCTGAGTGCAGTCCAATCAAATCATCACAGTGTCATGGGTGACTGGGCTCATTTGCGCTACCACCATAGATGGCACTGTTGCACTGCTGACAGGTTGACTGACAGCAGGTTGATGTGCCAGTCACGGTGCACAGATTGGGGTGTCACTCCAAATCTGTGCATTTGCTGAAAAGCTGTGGTGCCAGATTAGCAGTTAAACAACCGATACTGAAAAGATAGGGGAAAAACCTTCCTGCTCATTTATCTGTTCACTTTATTTTTATAAGAAATCAAATTAAATTAAAATTGTTGTAGTATCATAACAAAAGAATTTGTCAAGTTTTAAATGTGATGCAACATAGAGCACACACTCGGATCTTCATTTTGTGATATTATTGGCCAGTTTGGAAAAAGAAAAATGGAAATTTTAAATGAGAAGAACACAGGCCCCCTGTCTTCGTTTCCAGAAACACTTCAGGTGCTTGTTTGCTGTGAATTATACACAGAAATATGATGTGCCAGTCACCTTGACAAGCTTGTTTTCTGCCCTGTTATCATTCCATCTGTGCATGTTAAACATATGCATGTCTTTATTACCCCATACAGGATGTGCTGATCAGTCCACCTTACTAAGATTTAAAATGTCATGTCTTTGCATGGATTTGAAAAAAGCTAAATAAAGAAATGTAATGAAAAGCATTAGTCTGGTCTCTCATCAGAGTTTATATTATTATAGATAACTCGTATCAATGTAATTTTACACTGAGATCCACATTTTCCACTGTATTTTTATTAAACATAAAAAGATTAATCTTGTGGGTACTTATTGTAAAATGTAATATGAGCACCATCAGTTTAGACCTGATTTGTACTATAACAGATTCATCCAAAATGAGTTTTGAGCTTTCAAAGGTAAATACTCAGTGTCCTTCTGGGGGTGTTGGGCTGCATCACTGTGCTGTGGAGATGAGAATTTGAGCTGAATTTCAAAAGCATATAAGGCACTTCAACAAGCTATTTATTAAGGCAGCAGCCTACACATGGCAGGCCACACAGGCTTTCACCAGGGCTGTGGGCAGGTCTGGTGGCTCTCCAATTTAACACAGTGATGTTTTAATGAGCCTGGATCCAAGGGACAGAAATGCTATTCTCATTTGAGTTCCTGACTGAAAAAAATCCAGAACACCTGGTACTGAATAAATACATGGTAATGGGATAACAACATACTATAACCTGCTGGCAGAGAAAATCATCTTGTTATCTCCATCAGTTTGTCACAACTAAGTCAAACAGTAATTGCAACATTAAACTAACCATAACATGCAATGGTAGGGACATTGGCATTTCAATTTGAAGACAAAATAAGATGTGTAAATTGAATATTAATATAATGACCTTCTGAGTTATGCAATGATAAAACAATGGCACCATGTCTCACAGTCTGGGTGATAAGGAATACCTCTTCACCCCAACCACAATAAGGATATCAAGCAGGAGACTCTGCTCCAGTGCTTTGACTCCTTTTAGAATATCTCTCCACATTGAGGTGCACAATCACAGAAGCATGATGTATTCAGAGACAAAGAACACTCATACATACATACTGGCAGACCAGCCTCATTAGGACAAGAAAGTTTAAGTTTGGAGATTTTATCCATGTCACAAAGGCTCTATGAATCATTCTCTAAATCTAAATTTGCTGGGGTGAAGCAACACACTGTCAACATCAAAGCTACTGTTCTCTGCTATGATTAGGCCTGTAACCCAAGGTGCTGCAGCATGGTAGCACAGTGGTTAGCACTGTCGCCTCACAGCAAGAAGGTTCCAGGTTTGAACCCTGGCTGACCTGGTGCCTTTCTGTAGGGAGTTTGCATGTTCTCCCTGTGCCTGCGTGGGTTCCTTCTGGGCACTCTGGCTTCCACCAACAGTCCAAAGACATGCAGGTTGAGCGGTGACTCTAAATCCCCTGTTGGAGTGATTGAGTGTGTATGTTGCTGTCTGTCTCTAAGTGTCAGCCCTGTGATAGATTGGCAACCTGTCCAGGGTGGACCCTGCCTCTCGCCCAGTGTCGGCTGGGATTGGCTCCAGCCCTCCTGTAACACCCTTCAGGATAAGAGATATAGATAATGGATGGATGGATGGATGTCTTAAATGTAGGATTAGAAATAAATGTTAACATAATGTATTACAAATAAAATGGAAGCTGATTATTCCATAGTTTACACTGTCATGTTGAAAACAACATGAAGTACATGGCAATAAGAGTGGAGATATTAGCTTTAAAAGCTTATTCCTGAGTGATGATTAAAAACACATCACTGAACTGAATTGCCACAGAGTTGAACCCTTTCAAACTTCAGATGGTTTCTTTTGTCGAAATGCTTTCAACTTTACAAATAAACATGTTTCTGGCTTTCACTGTTAATTTTGTATTTCTGTTTGGCAAAAACAGAAAACCTGAGAATAATCTGTAATCAGGTTGCTTACGTTTAACAGCTTATTAAACTTTATATTTTATCTACTGTAATGTCTGTAAAGATGAACCATTTTGATAGAGATGTGATTTTTTGCCGTATCACTTCGTGTTGCTTGTTCCACAAGTGAATTATTATTTTTTTCTTAATCCAAATAAAAATGGCTTATTTTGTATAAGGTATCTAATGTCACTATGTTCCACAGAAGCATAATATTACAAAGTTGTTAATATTAGTGGGAGGCCTTGCGAATCCTTCAAGGAGCTAACATTATATCATGCATGGCTGCTATCCCCCATTTTGGTAATGCACCTTTAAACTGGTTTGCCAAGGAGGGGGAGGAGAAAGAGGAAGAGGAAGAGGGACAGGGACAGGGACAACACCAAGACCACAGGTGTGTTAGCTGTTCCTTATGATAATGAAGTCATGTGTGACTAGCTTAGCTTAGCCCACTCAGATCCACCTCACTATGATCTTTTCATATTTAAAATATAAAGTGTAACATCTATGTTTGGCTACTTCAGTGATTAGGTTAGCTGGCTTGTAAATGTATTTCAGTTTGGTGAATAACATGCTCACTTGGTAAGTTTCTGACATTCAAATGAATATCTAACGTTAATGTTCTACATGCCCTTTATGTTTAACTAGTCTTCTCTCCTCCTGTGCTCATCTCATACTTTTTGCAATGAGATGCTGTTAGGTATCTTAGCCTAACTCTGAATGGCTTGGATATTATGGCTGTGTGCAAAGGAGTAATCAATGTCTGCACTTTTGTAAAACTGTGTTCATTTTATCAATCTGACTTTATAATGGGCTTTAATTGACATGTTTTTGAAAAGCAGTTGTAGAACAGATTTTGCTCAGCTTTGTTCATCCCCATAATCACATTGGTTGAGCTTTTAATTGCACCCTGTTTACAAGTGTCAGTCCTCCCAGAAAAAGAAAAGTACTTTTGTTGTAAACAACATATCAGGTGGCAGTACAAGAGCAGGACCTGATATTAATTCAAAAAGTATTGTGGCGCTCCACTGGTTCGGATGAGCGGAGCTGGCCTGACCCTATCCTAAACTGTGACATCTAACTATCCAGCTGTGTGCTGGCACCTAGGCTGACATTGAGGAGAACACCTTCTCTGTCTTTTCTTGGCTTTTATTGAACAGAATAAGAATGCAAAATGAGACTGCGATATACCTGGCACCGTGTGCTCACAGGAAAAAGAAAATAGCAGAAAAAGAAAGCAGTAGCAACACTCCCTCAGGGCATTCCATGTTCCGCGCCAACTGCGATCACCCTGACACACCCACCTGTTACCCCTCCTATACTCTCCCGTACTGGTTCCTCCCCAAACCCCACATTGGGCAGAACAGCGCGGGTATTTCACCGAAACAACGGTAACCAATACATGCACAGCTTTCAACAACAGTGTCAAACCCATTTGCACACAACAAAACACATGAATATCGGCGGCCGGTCAGGGTCGCCACAGTATGTACTGATATCACTGATGATCCTAGTGAAGCTGTGACTTGAAAAACACGAGAGAGGATGGCAAACCATCGTTTTTGGTGTACTTACTAGAAGAAACCAGTGCTTTTTGTTTGCTATGTTAATGTCAAACAACTAAACAAAATGTTGCCAGTAATTTATTTACACAAATCACATTATTTTAAATAAGACTGCATTGTTTAAAGACTTTGTATCAAAGTTTGCAAAATTGAGATTCTAGGTATGAATAATAAGAATTAGTTTGTAAATATCTGATTTTCAGATGAAGGGTGAAGCTGATGAAAAATAATTTCAGCTACTGTAAGATTTAGCAGTGCGAAACATTAAAGAAAAAAATCCAACCACTGATCTGGATTTTTATGAAATTCTAATTCCCTATAGATTCATTAATTTACAACTCAGAAAAAGACATTTATCCTACAGGTTGATGGAATAGAGAAGTTTTGACTTTTTGTCTGCTAGCCTGATTTGGATGCTCTGGAAAGGTCTTACCACCCCCATTTTAGCCAAGCCATGGATTATACAATTTAACAAGGTGTCAGTGAGCATTTCACTACATCACAGAATCAGTCAAATGTTTTCTTTTCTGTAAATTTGGAGAGATCTGAAATGCCTCTTTCTAAACTAGGAACAGAAGTTAATCAGATAAAGTGGGACTGAGCATATCAATCATCTGGTCTCTTCAAGGGTCTATGTTGGCTGCCAGAGCACGTGTCATTATTCATTTTCAGCCAATTCACTTGATGAATCAACAGCCAGGCAGTGTTTGGCACCCATTTTTCATTTACATAAATCTAATTTCAGGTGAAATAGTCACCTTTACACCAAGACAGACTGCAGTCCTTATGCTGTGACTGGAACCACAATCTGCACTGAGTGCTTTTAGTGAAGGACGCTAATGGGTGCAGGCAGTCTTTGACTTCCCACGTACGTATTTACAGTGTAAAGTTAAGTATTTATCACCAAGAATTGCAAGAAACTATAATGAGACAATCACACTTCTGATATTGCTCTCAGTGACACGTGTGACTTTCTGAGACAGGCAGTTAGTGACTACAAAAATACGTTTTTGCCTTTGAGATTAGAGTTAGGTAAAATAATTCTGGTTAAGTTTAGTTGAATATTATAGGCCTGTTTTGGTCATGGTTTCATTTGGTTTGAAAAGATCAGCTGGTTCCCATTTTTCTACACTTATGTGAAATGAATAAAGGACCTTTGTTCCTTTACACATAGCTGCAAATTTGCAGAAAGCATAAAGTAGAATAATGAAAGCTCAAATATATCCCCATCGGCCTATTCTGTGTGGCTGCTGCGGTTTTACGCTAGTTAAACTTTGGACATTGATAGTGGTGGACATTGGTAATGACTTATAAATAAATGTAATGCCTGAGAAGCACATTTGTAACTTTCACTTAAGAGGAGAAAATGTTAAACAATAGAAAGTAGTTAAGAGGGTGTTGGACCTGGTGTGGAGTGGGAACTAAAGTGTGTTCTGTTAACAGAAATGAAGGCACTCGTGAAAGTGAGCGCAGGCCTGTAGTACAGTACAGTAGGTGGTAATAAGGACACCCACTGTGCTTTCACTGCATCTTTGTGTGACTGCTTCAGAAATATGCAGAAGTACATGTAGGTGGGTGGATGGGGTAAAGCTTGAATTTCACATCAAAGGAGGACTACAGTATCAGTAGCTTGCATTCTGATAGCTCCTCTATTTGTTAATGCACAGCTGATGAAGGAAAAAGACTTCAATGGCTATACACCACTCAGTTTGTTGTTGCTACAGCGGCTCATTCTTAACACCTAATCATTGAAATGCTTCTTTGCGACATGCAACTCATCCGGAGGCTTTTTAAAAATGTCGCTGTCAGCTGATCAAAAGCTGTGCCATCAGGCAGTTGCACCTCTTCAAACGTTAACAGACGTGAGCATCTATTTTTGAATCTAACCTCTTCTCGGTACAACTGTCTGTTAATTCTGACTTTGGTGAACGTGCTGACATCAGCATGGGGAATATTTACAATGTGTGAAAACGGTGAGATGCCACAGAATCATACAGGTGATAGAATGGCTTACTGGGGTGACTGATGTGGTAATCACAGGATGGCTTCACCCTTAATTGCCACAGTGAGACTTGCTTTGTAATAAGGTTTGCAGCACGTAAAATAATTTACCTCTTCAATTTGTGTTTCAACACTACTGGGGTCTATGTTCGTCTTAGATTGCTTATGTTACATGGCTGATTGACCGTGACATATCCTTTGGCTCTTTGACTATTTTGCTGTGAGATGAAACTGACATTTTGTCATGCTGTGCAATAAGCTTCCACAGAGGGCTTCAGTCTTCTGGATCAACTCTGCATTACTGCTTCTGATAAATGGAAAGTCCGCAATCTCAAAGTCACCTCAGAGCTCTAATGTGGTCAGGCTTGTAGATTGCATGTAAGCCTATGCTTTCAGATTAGGTGGTTTTATTTTTACTGCTTGTTTTGACATAGTGAGTGGCTCTAAGGCTCAAGCTGGTTGCAGACTTGACTGAGACTCAAATTGTCATTTCAAAAGTGACAAGGTGCTGATTTGGCTGCCTGGCACTGAGCGATTGGACATCACTGTTGACAAATGGGTAGTGGAACAAAACTGGCAGGATGCTAGGGAAGACAGAATGCCTTCAGCCAGAGTTTTTTTTTCTATCTGCTAGCACAGCTAGACAAAATCTACAGTGGTTAGGAATTCCTGGCTTTACTGATAGTTTGCTGGCAATGTATTCTCTGTCACGCATACAGCAAATATTTATCTAATGTACTAATCCTGGATTTTCAGCCTATGTTCATTATCAGTTATTTTGTATGTGTATAGAAGAGATGGATTGTGCAGCCTTGTGTGGACTTTACTGGTTTATCTTTACAAAGCTACATTTATTTTATTTAGTTTTATGTATCTTAATTTTTGTGACACACTTTCCCATTCAGTTCAGTCTGACAGTGTCTCCAGACTTTTGACTGGTAGTGTATATAATGAGCAATGAGGCCATCATAATAAAAACTTGGCTGGTGATATTCAAATTTATTTGCTTGTCACTGGAATGAAGAGCTGCTCACTATCATCTTTATTTGATTGTCTGCGTGACATCAAAACATGGCTCTCATTACATCTCTTACATGCCTTTGGCAGCCCTGGTGGTCATTGCAACCGTGATCTTGGCCTGATGGCGGTCTATCTGAAGCCGCAGGTGAAAAACCTAGGGGTGGTATTTGATGGTGCCGTTAAGTTGGATTGCAGGTAAATTTGGTGGTTAAAGCGAGCTTGTTTCAGCTGTGGTTATTAGCTAGGGTTAAGCACTTCCTTTCATTTAACAACCCTGAAAAGGCAGTTCATGAATTTATTACCTCCAGGATTGATTATTGTTATGTACTGTATGTTGGGATGAAGGTTCCCGGTCTCATCTTCAGTTCATTCAAAATGCAGCTGCTCGTCTTCTGACTAATGCATGGAAATGCGAACATGTAACCCCGATGTTGTACCCTCTCCATTGGCTTCCTCTGTGTTTCAGGACTACTTTTAAGATAAAATCTTTTCTTTTTAAAAGTTGCATGATCTGGCACCCTCATATATTTCAGAGCTTTTATATTGTTATTCATCAGGAAGATCTCTTAGGTTTTCTAACCAGCTGCTCCTTAAAGGTGCCTAGATCTAGACTCACACATGGTGCTGACTGGGCCTTTGTCGTGGAATTGTGGAATGGAATAGAACAAGAGTCAAACACCCATTCACACACATTCACCAAAGTTCTGCTCAGATCCTGGGTCCTACCCTGAAATTTCAGAACAAATTCTGATGACCGGACATGACTAGTTATCACTCACTGGGTATATTTTGAAGCCTAATCTTGCAGCAATGCATTTCCCCTGTCTCACCTCCTGCCTCTCCTCTGGCAATAAAACAGTGTAATGAAAAAGAAAAGGAAGGGCATGTTGATATTCTGCTGCCTCTGAGTCGAAACCAATCTCAGCTACTGTTACTGACAACATTAATTAAAAGTGAAATTTCAGAAATATAAACAGCAGAAGTTTGCAAGTTTTCTGTTACACAATTAATTAACGTATGTGGTAAAACAAGTACTTAGATTGTCACCTTTATAGGCACAGGGATTCTTGTTATTTGTTAATTGATCACCTAAATATGACTGTGACTGCTTTTACAGTGCCTTGCGAAAGTATTCGGCCCCCTTGAACTTTGCGACCTTTTGCCACATTTCAGGCTTCAAACATAAAGATATAAAACTGTAATTTTTTGTGAAGAATCAACAACAAGTGGGACACAATCATGAAGTGGAACGAAATTTATTGGATATTTCAAACTTTTTTAACAAATAAAAAAACTGAAAAATTGGGCGTGCAAAATTATTCAACCCCCTTAAGTTAATACGTTGTAGCGCCACCTTTTGCTGCGATTACAGCTGTAAGTCACTTGGGGTATGTCTCTATCAGTTTTGCACATCGAGAGACTGAAATTTTTGCCCATGCCTCCTTGCAAAACAGCTCGAGCTCAGTGAGGTTGGATGGAGAGCGTTTGTGAACAGCAGTTGTCAGTTCTTTCCACAGATTCTCGATTGGATTCAGGTCTGGACTTTGACTTGGCCATTCTAACACCTGGATATGTTTATTTGTGAACCATTCCATTGTAGATTTTGCTTTATGTTTTGGATCATTGTCTTGTTGGAAGACAAATCTCCATCCCAGTCTCAGGTCTTTTGCAGACTCCATCAGGTTTCCTTCCAGAATGGTCCTGTATTTGGCTCCATCCATCTTCCCATCAATTTTAACCATCTTCCCTGTCCCTGCTGAAGAAAAGCAGGCCCAAAACATGATGCTGCCACCACCATGTTTGACAATGGGGATGGTGTGTTCAGGGTGATGAGCTGTGTTGCTTTTACGCCAAACATAACGTTTTGCATTGTTGCCAAAAAGTTCGATTTTGGTTTCATCTGACCAGAGCACCTTCTTCCACATGTTTGGTGCGTCTCCCAGGTGGCTTGTGGCAAACTTTAAACGACACTTTTTATGGATATCTTTAAGAAATGGCTTTCTTCTTGCCACTCTTCCATAAAGGCCAGATTTGTGCAGTATACGACTGATTGTTGTCCTATGGACAGAGTCTCCCACCTCAGCTGTAGATCTCTGCAGTTCATCCAGAGTGATCATGGGCCTCTTGGCTGCATCTCTGATCAGTCTTCTCCTTGTATGAGCTGAAAGTTTAGAGGGACGGCCAGGTCTTGGTAGATTTGCAGTGGTCTGATACTCCTTCCATTTCAATATTATCACTTGCACAGTGCTCCTTGGGATGTTTAAAGCTTGGGAAATCTTTTTGTATCCAAATCCGGCTTTAAACTTCTCCACAACAGTATCTCGGACCTGCCTGGTGTGTTCCTTGTTCTTCATGATGCTCTCTGCGCTTTAAACAGACCTCTGAGACTATCACAGTGCAGGTGCATTTATACGGAGACTTGATTACACACAGGTGGATTCTATTTATCATCATTAGTCATTTAGGTCAACATTGGATCATTCAGAGATCCTCACTGAACTTCTGGAGAGAGTTTGCTGCACTGAAAGTAAAGGGGCTGAATAATTTTGCACGCCCAATTATTCAGTTTTTTATTTGTTAAAAAAGTTTGAAATATCCAATAAATTTCGTTCCACTTCATGATTGTGTCCCACTTGTTGTTGATTCTTCACAAAAAATTACAGTTTTATATCTTTATGTTTAAAGCCTGAAATCTGGCAAAAGGTCGCAAAGTTCAAGGGGGCCGAATACTTTCGCAAGGCACTGTATATGGATAATTTAATAGTGAGACAAATGACCAATGCCAATATTAGTATTGGTCTTAGTTTTTGAAGAAAATAAAACATAGATACAAGATTTCCAATAAGTTTCAATCTTATTTCTGGCTGTCTCACGCAAGGTTGTCCTTCCAACAGATAAGATAAGAAGTTGGACCCCCTGCTGTAAATCTGAGAACATTGGATGCATCTGACCCTCAGCAGCTCACCTTAAACCTGTGAGCATGTGGTGGCAGAACAGTGCGCACCTCCCGTTAGGTGAGAGCTGAGGAACCAATTACCTAGAGATACATGTCTCAGGGCCAAAAATATCATTGTCAGCTTGTCACAGTGTGTGAGAAGGGTGGGGTGGGGGGCATGATGACAAATAGTAAGGTAACCTGACACATTGTGTTATCTTTTAGTTTCCATCCCAGGTCTAATAGAACCAACAGTAAGCCCCTCAGGCTCAGTATATGGCTGCCATACTGCAACATCACTTAATACTTGTAAATCTGCAATTTTTTTCCTGTTCAGTGAAGTCACTTCACTGGGAAGTACGCATCTGTTGGATGGGATGGAGCGCCTTGGTCAAGAGAACTACCGCTCAGTGGATTCTTGGCAAAAAGATGGAACTGAACAGAGGTACATCACTCTCTGTGCACCACATTATCATAGTTCCTCAACATAAATTTGCATTTCTATTGTTAAGCATGCATTAGCAGAGTTTTTGTTTTGTTTGTTTGTTTGCTGCTTGGGCATTGGAAAAAGCTGTAACCATATCACTGATGTATGGCAAGATAGTTAGCAGACAGTTGTTGTGACATATTTTCTGCCGCTTTGCAAATGTTTAGCTTTGGTTTTGAGAGAATATTCTGCTTCTTTAGATGCTAAAATGCCCCACTGTGTTCACCATCCTATTGTCAGGTTTGCCTCATTGCTGTTTGGTACAGAACAGGTAGTGTGCATTGGATTTTTGGACTATTTGGCGAAGACACCTGGCATGCTACGATGCAGTGGATGGAAAACCAATACAATGAGCATAAAGCTACTAAAACCCTCTGTGAGAGGAACAGCAGAGTCAGGCGGTCATTCTCTGTGGATCCTTCACTAGGAGTGACACCGTTCACATGTAAACAGTCATATGATCCATTGTCAATATAAAAATACTGATTGAACTGCCAAATTTTATTATGCTTACTTTCTTAGATACATGAATAACTGACCAAAGACAGAAAAGTGAAATCACATTTTGTTGTTTCCATAGTTACAGTACAGTTTGATAACAGGAAATGTATAAAATTATTCAAAACACAAATAACAAATGTCAAGTGGAATCAAATAGTTTGACAATTTTGCGCTGATGCTCAGCTCTCAGGGAGGAAGGAAATCGGAAGTAGCTGCAATAAACCATAATGCTTTACAGACACAAGACGTGATACAGTTGAGTAAAGGATATGATTCCTGCTTTTTTCCTCAAGAAAATTTTGATCTCCTGCTGTCACTGCCATTGTCACTATCACCCTGCACAGCTACACATAACACCAACAGCTGAAAGCAACAAGTTCACAGGGGGTCATCAGTAGTCTGAGATGTATAAAATCAATCTGAAGGTGATAAGACAGGTTGAGGACAAGTGGGTATGCCAAGAAAAAGGTAAATTATAGTAGTTCATCACAAAATAACTTCTGAAATACACTGAATATCACAGATTGTGATGTGTAAGAGTATTTGAACATGGATTTATTTTTATACAGGGATTGCAAAGGAAACCAGGTCTGCAAGACATTGTCCGTTTGATAAATCAGTTGCCAAGGAGTCTATTAATTCAGTATCCTGCTGAGTCTGGCTTACACCCAGTGATTTATTTGGTTCTATTTTACAGACTTAGACAGACTTAAATATCTGCAAAAATATTATTATATCAGCCATGGCTGTCAGCAGGTAAAAGCTCCAGAGCGGTGTGAGAATCTCCAAACACACCTGCTGCCTTGGTTCATGTCAGTGCAGCAGCACCAAGGTGCAGATGGGCAGGGTGAGGGTGCATATAGATCAGGGGGTGTGGTGATTAATAAATCTGCTCTCTGCCCGTCAGATCAGGGCCTAATTGCTTTGAAACAGCTGTGCCAATCACAGCGAAGTTTGACAACAACAGCTCATCAAATGGAAAGATGCTTCTCTAGGAGATTATATTGTTGTTTGGATGTTGCAGAGGGGCATGATGTGAACACACACCATCACTAATCTGCAGCCAGAGACAGATGGTGTGCATTTTGGTTTTTTACCTGATTGTAGAAATAAAAAATAAAAAGGTTGATGAAGCTGTTTGACCGAGTCAGTCGATGCTATTTCAGCTTTAATCCTACTGTATCTCACGCCGTCATCTCCTAAAAAGCGATACAGCAGTGTTTGCACCATTGTTCATTTCAACAATAAAACATGAAACACCACTTTGTCAAAAAGAAACCAGGAAAGGAGACAGTGTCTTACAGAACTGATGAGCTGCTGTTATCTGACATCTCCCACATAAACAGCAGAATACCGAGTTGAAACTGATCTGCCTCATGTGTAGAATAGCATGGGTTATTCTGAAGCAGCCTGGCATCATTTGCACGTGATTTAATGAAGGTAAACACGGTGGATGGTCGTGTGTGTGTAATGGCACTGCGCTCTGGCACTTCTCAAATCAGGGAACAGATACTCTTTGAAAGACTCATTCATTTATAGATAAAAGCAGACTGGTGTTCTGCGTTAACCACAGTAAGCATTATTTACTGGCTGCAGAGTGATTGCTTAAATGGTTTATTTACATTTTAAGTACCATTCAATCGATTATTTTGTTTGCTCTTGTTGATAAAATCACTAGACTGACAGTGAAGTAACATTGCACCAGAAAAAGGTGGTAGGTCTGAGATGTCTGAAGCATTTTTGTCAAATACAAGCAGCTCACTTTGCACACCCATTTGCACCTCACCTCCCACCTCTGCACTCTGCACTCAGCACCAAAGTACCATAGAATCACCCAAAACAATGTTATTGCCAAATGGACAGAGCACTGCTTGTGCCACCATAAAAATAGTGCATCTTAAGTCAGGAGTCTGTGCGGCCTTGGTGAATGTTGAAAATGCTTGCTACTCCTGCAGCCCCCTTTTACTGTCACTGCATTTGAAATGTGCCCTGCAGTAAGGGAAATAGATGACTTCTCAGCTGTGTAACAATGTGTGCAATCAGTGTAAGTAGTGATGATCTGCTCAGGTAACCATTTCATTTTCACAGGACATAAACTGATAGCAACAGCTGAGACTGACAGCGGGATTTATATCTTGACACTGATATGTACATCATTCTGGATCAGCTTCACTTGAAATGGAACAGATGGATATGTGTGTGCAGCTGTGTAACATGCACAAGAGGTGCACTTGTATTTGTGAAGACAGGATAACACTTCTTTTTTTTTCAAAGGCAGTATATATTATACTTCATATTTTCATGACACATTAGATGAAGCAAAGAGATAGGGGTCCCATGGACAAAATGAGAAATAGATGTAGAAATGAAAGTGCTGGATCCATTTGTCATGTCAGTAATGGACAGGACAGCCAATCAGTCAGTAATGACCCTCTCTTGTCTAAGTGTGTCATTATTATGATTACACTAATGTAACATGAGAAAGTACTTAGTCTCTTGGCTGGTAGTGTTACTGTGTTTCTGTTAATAATAATGGATTGGGCCTGAATCACTTCAGGTAAAATGTTTCAATAGGTATTGATGTCAAATACAGTGGGGGGAAAGGGGGCTTTAAAACAGGTGTTTTCACAATTCCATTAAAGCTGACCGACACTGAGACAATCAAGTTCCTCTCATTTTACATTGTGAGTCACTGGGTCACATTTCACACAGAATCTGCTGGATCTTGTGTACTTACTGGCAGGTGTCTACCATACAGTCTATTTGTTTTACTTTTTGAAACCCCAGTGCTGTAAAAACTGTACTGGGCTGTGCAGAGAGCCATTTTATAACAAGAGGCAGCAGAGTTTATGGGATATACAGTCTTAAATCTTAGAAAATAGCACTGATTAGCACTGGGAAACTTGCAAGACAACTGGCATAAGATAATGATTATCAGTTGTTTCCCCCCTCAGCAATAATACCAAGGTACCTCAGTCAATTAGAGTGCACATTTCATGCTATGCTTGGTACTGTAGGGTACTTTAAAGCAGGGGAGTCCTCTCCAGGCAGTTATATTATCGATTATCAAGTGAAGATATTTAACAAGTGTTACTTTACATGCTCCTGCACTTATTAATGCTAATGTTTTATTTTATTTTTTTAACTCTCCCTGATATCAGTGAAAAATAATATTTTTCTTAAACCCTTCCACGAGCACAAAGAATTAAGAAAAGGAATATGCAGGGCTTTGAGTTATACAAACTAAGG
Organism: Monopterus albus; assembly: GCF_001952655.1. Classification (NCBI taxonomy): domain Eukaryota; kingdom Metazoa; phylum Chordata; class Actinopteri; order Synbranchiformes; family Synbranchidae; genus Monopterus; species Monopterus albus. The sequence goes on along the minus strand of NW_018128030.1, from coordinate 1,259,987 downwards.
CAGTAAAATTTTCCTTTTGTTTGTGTGGTTGCTTTGTTTGCTTTTACTAAACAGTAAAGCTACTTATCATGATTAAAATAAACCGCAGAGATGGAGAAACTGCACTTATTCAAGTAGTCATCTGCATTTGCTAGAAGTGCTGTACCGCATTAAGCAGTATCTCCTGCTTTTAAAACTGGTTCCTTTTAAAACAGGTTCTTTTACATAGGAGAGCACTTCGTTCCACTCTGCTCTAATACACCAACAGACCGCTTGTGGTCACACAGAGGCAGGTATATTTTGTCATGCGCTACAAGACATCTACAGTAGATGTAACACTCCTGGTCAGTGTCCTGTCACAGTGCATTTTTAGTTTTACCAACCTGTCTGCTGGGGTTCTTCTGGCTGTGCTGACATGGTCTTTGTTCTGTGGTGTGCGATATCAGATAGAGCAGGGGGTAGAGTAATGCAGCTCCCTGAGACGTGAGCCTTTTAACCTCAACACAATACAGGGAGGCATCACGATTCTGAGGGCTGATCTACAGTCTGTTCTCCGTAATCTGCTCAGTCATGTGTCACTGTCACCCGCATTCTCTGTGCCATCACATTTCTGTCTTGTCGTAAATACTTCAATCAAAGCATGTCTCCCCTCAAGGAATAGCTCTTGCTTTGACCAAAGAAGAGGGTGGGGTAGTTTCACATTGTAGCCAACAGGACATCCATCAGACTGAGCAATAACGGCACCTTCTGTGTTCATATTAAGAACCGTTTTCATGAGACAGAGAACTTGAACACTCAGCGCAGCATGGCCATGTGTGTTCTGTGTGTCTCTAAAATCTTTATGTGAAATAAAGGCTAACTTCAGAATAGTTGTGCAGCTGCTACTGACATCATTTAGCAGACATAACTTGGGAACATTGTCGTAAACTGTAACATAGTAGTTGAATGTAAATAAAATAACTTGGGCCTTTAAATCATCATGGCACGGTGGTTCACCTTTATTATAAAAGGTTCTGCTTGACAGCATCAATGCATTATCATTCGACTCTGCTCTGCAGATGAATGGCTTTACATACACCAAAAGGTCATCTCCTCTGAAAAAGATAGAAAAGCACAAGCCAAACAGCACTTTCAAAAAAGTACAAATACAATTATTTGCATAGTCACATTTAACAAATACATGGAGAAATCATTGTCAGAACTGTCAAGATGAGGAATGCATACAGTGATAATTGAGAGAAGAGCAAAGTTATATATTTTTATTATACCAGCCCATTCAGCTGTCCTGGCCTCATTATTTAGACTGTAAAACAAAGATGCTGCTCCCACTGCACTGCTCAGAGCAGGAAACATAAAACCAAAATGGTGTCTTCAGAGCAGAGGAGGAGAGACTAGGCAGTGACAATGAGCGCTGTGTTAGAAGAAGAAGAGAAGCATTTGTTTCATAGTCATACCGCATGTTTTTTTGCAGGCTGTGCTTCAGTGGGGTAACTTCCAAACAAAACAGAACGATAAATCTTAGGTTTAGGTGACGTAGCTCCACCATTAGATCACAGCATGACATGTATAGCCGCACTGTTGTTAGAAATGATTTCACCCAAGGGTGTAGCTGCTGTGTCTTATGCCAGATAGTCAAACCGGTCAGTGCACCACATGTATAGTTGTTCCCACTGTTGTCACAGAAATCATTTCAGGGTGAATGGTAGGAAGCAATTACAGTTATCACTTAAAGTCATATAAATTTAATTTACCTGCTTGTAAAATTACAGAGATCATCTACTGTAGCTTGAAATAAATTGCAGACAGTCATGTGCTGAATGAGGATTTATATTGTCTTGATGCATTTATGCCTCCCACATTCTTAACCATCATATCCCTCCGTCTTCCACTTGAAAGAGTGGTTTCTTTACCTTAAATGCCTTTACTTTAACTTTCTTTACCTTAAATACCATTTTAGTAACATTTCTACTTGCAGTGCTTATACATTTATGTTCTCAGCAGCATCGTGTTGTCTTTAATTTTTGTCTGCAAACTCTCTCTTTTAAGAACAAAACAATCATGAACGTGACCTTCATACAATGATAAATGAGTATTTGTATAAAACAGATTCCTTTGTAGATTTAAAAGCGATTTCTCTGAATTATTTCAATAGCATTAAGCAATCGTTCCAGTTACAAACCACACAATTCTTGCACATAAGTAACAACAATGCATTTTCTTGATACATAGTTACATAAGGGCCCATTTTCCCTCCTCCACAGCAGTTAAGTCACTTTTCATTTTCCTCTGGCACTAAGTGGTTTGCGGCTTTATTTACATTAAATATTCTGGACCACTGCACCACAACCTCCATAATACAAATTTTCCCTCTTTACACGCTTTCGGTTTTTACCGGATAAACAAGAAAGACTTTGACTTTCCTCGTCGTCTTTATGAACAGATGAAAAAACAAAGTTAATTAAAGCAAGTAATCACTACTTTCTTTTTGGAAAATGACTTATTTGCTTGTTTACATGCTTCAGGGAGCCCCTTCTACAAAAGGTTCTTTATCTACACAGAAGTAAAGAAAATATACGGAGTTGGGGCTTTTATTAGATGTTTGTTCTTTCTTTCTTTTATTATTGTCAGTTCCATCAGTATTGTGTGGTGGTATTATGATTTAATCTAGTGCAGATGACAAAAAAAAAAAAATCACCTTTTATCAAATATGGCCTATTCTGTCCGGCAGTTTATTTAAACTGCCATTTAATTTGTAATATATATTCAAACCTCAGTGGCAAAGGCAAATTCCTTAATTGTTTATTAATATTCTGTTGTCAAAGTCCCATCCATAATACAAAAATCATTAACTGGGTTGAAGGATAGTATGAAAGTTAGAAGGAAAGACAGCAGATGATGATGGTTGTTTCTTTGGACAAAATGTGATTAAAATGTCCTCTGTGGGCGATAGCTAGCACAACAGGCAGCAGCTTAGTAAAGCAAAGCCTCTTATTTTTCTGTGAATTTCTTGGTCTAGAATTGATAACCTGCATTAAAATTCATTAGTCTGCTAATAGTGTGAATGTTCGCATAAATTAGTTGCTTTCCTTTCATTTATGTTTGACCAGCAGTGCCTGTTGGTATGCAGAAGCATAGCTGAAAAACATTTGCTTTTGCAACTTATGATGCATAGCACAAAGTATGTTCTGGTTTTTTGAAATCAGCAGCCATGTTCAAAGTAACAAATTGATGGCACACGCCTTGTATCACTTCTTGTTTGCATCAGTGACTTTTACACAGCTGGTTAAAATTTCACAGCGCCCTGTGACTCGGGCATGCACTGTTGAATGTACAAACTTGCTATGCATGGATTCAGCTGAAAAGGTTGCTGTGACCTTGTCCTCGGATCTGGTTCATCCTTATTATGCTGATGTTCATATTAAACTTGTGCTGATATTAGATATTAATCCTCTAATAACTATAATATGTCTCCGCTCTACTTAACAGCCCGACTCCGGTCTAAAAGCTGCATTACAGCGTGCACTCCACTGAGTGTTGTCTCATATAACACAGCAAAGAAGGGTTTTTTTAAACCCTCGTTGTACTTTTTGTACTATCCTGAGTGGTCCACCATTTTTTAAAATGCCATGAAGGTCTTCTTGTTATCCATGGTTTTTTTTTCCATCAGGTACTATCATGCTTTTATAGAGAAACTAAATTCAGAAACCCCACACCTGTAATGGAGGCATTTACCAGTGTATACTTAATATTCACTTCTGCTCACCACAGGCATTAATTCTTGCACTTAAAAGATCCTCTTTTTTTTTCTTGCAGTTTTCATCATTGCTGTGTGAAACATGCTTCCTCTGCCGAATGAATTCCAAGATTTTTTTTATTAATTTACTGATTTAATGCTTTACCTACAAAAGAATCATATTCAGGCCATGTTCTTTTAAACTGCGGGAATCTGTAGGAGCAGCTTAATGACCTGTGTTCATGTTATCACTCCTCTTGTCCATAGAAATTTAGGTGATCAAATCTTTTTTGAAGAGTTTTTTTTTTTGTGTTTCACTGGAATGATGACAGTGGACAAAAATAGGAAATGTGAGGATGACATGCAATAACGATCCCTGGCTCTAATTCACATGGAAGACATGAGTGACAAACAGTCCACCAGGATGTTCATGTTTATTTTTTCTGTTAGCTGCAAATTATACTGTGTGACAGGCCTTAACTATATATTAGGGACCAGTGAAATGATGTCCTCTATTTCACACCACTGACAGATTACTAATTCAGACTGCAGTATAAAAATAGCATGTGACATCTAATGATACATTAAGATGTGTAATGCTGAATCCTTGTTTGCTACCACATTTAATCATGTCTGTTACATATATTAATGAAACCTCAGTCGCTTAACAGAGAACTGAAAATGCACATGTAATAAAAAATAGCTTTAGAACATCATCTTGTCTGTGAACAAGTGTGAACATCCTGTCTTTCAGTTTATGTATCAATTCTCATGGAGATAACTCAGCGAATAAATTTAGTTTCATTATCTTTATTAACAATGTCATGTTTTCATTCTTGCCCTCCAATACATATGGACCGCAAGTGAAGAGAGTGCTTCTCATTACTTATGTTAATGGCACTGCAGCACTAATTGAAACAAGTAGCACCGCTGTTCACTTTGGGCAGGGCTCTTTAATGCTATTTGAGAGGAGCAGAGTGAAGGACAGACAATCATTGTGATTAGCTTTCATTATTCTAAAAGCTGAGCTAGTGTGTTTCAAAGCTTATGTAAATGATGTTTTGAGCTACTTTTTTTTTCTTTTTGATGTTAGGCAAATTACTTGAATTTTTTATTCCATTTTTTTTCTTAATTTATTAAACACTCTGGCTCCTGCACATATTTACTTGCATTAGTCATTAATTTTTTTAAAATAGCTTTGCCTGATGGACTTTATTTTAGAGTTCATTGCATTGACAGCAACAGTAGAATATGGTAGATATTGATTTTACTGCCTGCTCTTCTTTATAGACTAACACTTGTAAAAACAAATTCTGTATACTTGGACACTGTCAAAAACTAAAATTAACCTTTACAGTGTCAACATTTTTGCCTTTTGTACCTCTTTAGTTTGCAGGTAGAGTAAGAAGACATGTCAGCCACTCCTTTGCAAGTGTCACGTAGTAAAGGTTTCCTCTGAGCTTTTTCACTGGTTAACATTGGATGCAGGATGCAATGTAAGTTTATTACAATTTTTTCAGCAGCTGCTTATGTAAAACACAAAGGACCCTGCTGATGCAATAAGTACTTACTGAAGCACAGAACCACTAACCAAATTTCCTCTGTACTGGAAATGCAATATGTAACAGTTGTCATTTCCAATTACTCAGCCTGAGTAGGTGGCAGGTGAATGACCCTGTAAACATATTTTGTGCCTGAAGACGTGTGAAACCAGCCAAAAACAATGATAATGGACAATCTGTAGTGGTCTGCCTCAGTCTCCAATGTTTCTGCTGCGTTATAACGATCTGTACTTGCCATGTAGTTGTTGCTGGTTCTCAACTGATCCTACTAGAATGGCAGAGATTATATTCTGGGAGATCGCAGCCAATCCTCCATCGGAGATACAGGGAACCCATAGTAATAACAGCACTCAGAGTAATATTATAAGTAAGTGTGGAAATATTTGTACAAGCAGATTTTATTAACATATGGGAAGGATGAATCGAGTTACCAAAAGCGGTTCATGTTTTTGGCAGTGATAAACAGAGTACATCTGTTCTGGCAGTGAATCGGGTTTTGTTTTGTGCTTTTATAAATTAGTTTGTTTTCATTATGTTGTAGCCTACAGTGTGCATTGCTGCAGCTCTAACCATCTAAAACAGGAATCAAATCAGATTCTATTACAAAAGGATGATTTAACATCTAATAATGGTGGCCTAATTGGATCATGGGATGATTCAGTATTGTACTGGGAATCAAATGCTCAGTACCAACAACCAAAGCCTTTATTCATAAAGGAAAGAAATTGAAAGTTATTGAAATCTGTAATTGAATAGGATATATGTGTCATAAGTAAATGGGAAGTGTCACATGTCTGGTTGGATAAATTGCTGAAGATCAGAAGAAAAAATGTTTCTTAATTCAGGAGATATGACATCTATTCATGTTATATACAGTTACTTACATTTTATTTAGAACAATCCACATAGTAAACGTCAAAATAAATAAAGAAAAGGCTACTGGAGAAATGCAAGGAACTGGCACCACCCTGAAGAGAAAGCAGAAACCAATCAGTACTGGAAAGAGCATATGGGAGGAAGAGAAGACACATAACACCAGTGCCCAGTGGAGTGCAGGACCTGAGACCACAGGAATCTCCCAGAACATGAACCAGTCACCATCAGACTGTATGAAATCAGTCAAGAACATGAAGAGCTGGACAGTGCCCGATCCACACCTAGTTGGCCAACCAACCAGACATTGTGGTAGCAAACAAGGAACAGAAGGAGGTAGTGATGGTAGACATAGTAGTTCCCAATGACAGCAACATCAAGAAGGAGTATGAGAAGCTGAAGAAGTACCAACACCTGAAAGAGGAACTGGAGAGAATATGGAAGGTGAAAGCCAAAGTTGTCCCAGTGGTGGTAGGAGCGTTTGGAGCTGTGACTCCTTAACTGGAAGAGTGGCTTTAACAGATCCCAGGAACAACATCAGAGCTCTCTGTCCAGAAGAGTGCAGTACTAAGATACTGCACAGAACCCTTAAACTCTGTCTGTCTGTCTGCCTCAATACAAAATGCCAATTTATAATGTTTACATTAATTTCATGTTAGCTACTGTAGCTAACTAAATTACGAGGCAGCAAATCAGGACACCTTTAGAAGTTTTATTTTTATAAAATTAAGAATTCTATGACTTACCTGATAAACTGTAGCCATTTTTTCTCCTTCTCATCATTAGGAAGGCAGTAAAATGACAGCTGACCTATAATTTTAGCTTCAGGTTTGTTGAGACAGTGGGGAACACTACACTGCAGCATATTGAATTGAGGAGAATGAACCGAAGTTTGAACCTGGAACCTTAAGTCACTGCAGATCATCTTCAGTAGGGAATGCTCAGTTATGTTTGTTTCTGTAGCTTTTCCTTTTAGTTTCCTTTCTTACATCATTAGTCAAGTTATTTCCAGCCTTATTTACAGAAGATGCTGGTGTTGAGCCCAATTTAGTTTCTTCTTTATTCATGACACATTTAAAATGAAATGAATCTCACCCAGCGTGAAATGCATGTTCAGGTGCTGCTGGTGTCTCTGGTTTCCTGCATCACATCTGCAGGCAACAAATAATGTGTTAAAATTATTATATCTTTATCCACTCAAATCTGAGCCCCATAATAGATCATTTATAAATTTAAGTACTGTGGTATTGGCTAACATTTGGGTCTGTATGCACATAAGTAAGTGAATGCATTCTCAGATACTATTGGCTTTCACACTGTGAAGTTTCCTGATGGCTATCAGGAAACTTGGGGCTCTAATTGATTTGGCTCAATTACAGCTGACTCCTGGTTGTCATCAAGAAGAAACGATCAATATTCCAACTCATGCAAGGGGAGGTCAGAAGAATTTTGCATGGACACTGTTCTGCAGAAGTGAAGTGTGGCAGAATGAACACTGTGCAGCTTACAATTGGATTAGATGCTTGTTTACCTCTGTGATGCTTTAAAGAATCTGTTTCCATTTACACTACGTGTTTCCAAATGTTCAACTGGATTTGTAACTTGATAAGTGGCATTCTTTTCTAGTAAAAGATAACCTAATGCTCATTAGAAAGAAACAGTACTGGCAGATATTTGCAACTTAATTAACAACACTCATTAGATTGACAGTTTAAGAGGTCACATATCCCAAAACTGCCTGAATTTAAACAACAAATGGAAACAGTTGTTAAACTAGAACCTTGGAAGCTCTGGCACTTAGGATTAAACTAGATCATGACAGTGCAGTACAAAACAGCAAATAGCATTCATTATAGGCCATGCAGATGGATATCTGAACGCTGAAGCCAAATGTTCAGAAAATGACCTTGAATGGAGGGTGTTGTAATGGATCACTCTGTATAAGCAGTCACCTGTGGTCTGTGGATAAACCTTAAAATAAAAAAAGTGCTATTTACTGCTGTACCATGTCAGAGATAGCAAACCGATGACACTGCTGATTCTTACTGCTGGGATCCTACTGTAGCAACGGTAGTGTTGGATTGATGGCATTTAATATTTTGACACATGATACCATCTAGATGAGAACAAAACATCATATTAATTCAAGCAGGATAGTCATATGCTGCATCACCCGGTCATCAGCAGATCAAAAGAAACACTAATCACATCCAGCCTTTCGAACACAGCAGTCCATTTAATCTTAAGATGTGATTTCCTCATACAGTATATCCCTGTGGTTCTGACCATACTCACACTGATGCTGCCTGGCTGTTTTTTGTATCTCCTGCAGTCACACAGCTGTCTTGTGATCCTGAAACCTTTTCCTAAAATGACACAGATGTTAGTCACAGATGTCCCACATAACCTCTGCAACTATGACACAAGGTGTGTACCATCATAGTTTACATCACTATGGTTGTTGTTATAAGATCACTCCAACACTAGGGAAATGCTTCCCATACAAGATACAGCCCAGCTTAGCTACAGACTGGAAGCATGTGGAAATGTTTAGGGTAGCTTCATCAGCAGTTCCTTTCAACATCTCTAAATATTTTAAACACAATATTTTTTGTATTTAACATGGTAGAAATAAAAACATATGTGGTTTACGAATCAAGGCACTGAGTGCAACTCATTAACCTTACATGCCAGCTTTTCACATTTATCTCTGACCAAAAGGCCTTGAATATTTGACATAGGCTAAGCTTATATCAGTTAATAATGTAGCTGAACAATTGTCATTATATGGTCTAATTAGATACATAGCTCTCAAAGCAATAAACAATAAGGAGGGGTATCACAAGGGAAAGTAACCAACAGTGAATTGTCTGCATGTGAGCGATAATTATTGTTGCAGTGTTTCCCCATTGGACTCTTCATTGTGTGGGACATGCAACAGATGGATGAGAAAACAGACAACATGGGATTAATTAAACTAAAGCATACATCATGTAATACATGATGATATATTACATATTAGAAATACATTTGATATATTTTCCTCATGACATTACTATGTGTAAAGAATGTATCATTCATATTGTACAAGGAAGAGAAGGACCCTGGTTGTGCGTACTGCACAGTACAGTCATGTGGGGATGAAAGTTATTACCTAAAATCATACCAAAACGGTTAAATCGTGTCAGAGCCTGACTGTTTCACAGTCACTGAGTGCTAGATTTAAAGTCAAGCAGTATGCGCCCCAACTAGAAAGCATGCTCTCGCTCACATTAACGCCTACGCAAAGGCACACACACACACATACACACACACACACACACACACACACACACACACGTTCCCGCATAAACACAAGCCTCCCACTCTCCCACCCAGACAAGCAGGCGGTTTCACATAGAAAATAGCTAAAGCAAGGTTTCTATTAGAAATATTGACATATTGTAATACAATTCATACTCTCATACAAACAAAAGCAGTGAAAAATGTTGCAGGGTGGAAAGGTAAGCCACTGTTCCTGAAATCAGGCTGTAAACTTCTCAGGTTGATAGAGGATGTTAAGGGCAGGATGAAGCACGTCTCTGTCATTAATGTACGCACAAGTGAAATGAAGTCAAGAGCAGAAATGTTGTTTCAGCCATTTAGGATGTTACTTTTGTTTTCTTCCTCTCAGATTTATAAAGATTTGTCAGAGTGCTAAGCTGTGGTCTAATTTACAGGCATCAGTGACTAAACTGACTTCAGTTTAGTCAAATACATTTGTCTTGTTTATGTTTAAAGTGTGGAGCTAACAGTGGTCTGCAGATGTAACATTTTGATATGACAAGGTGCACATTATTTACAGTACGTCACTGTGATGTGCTAACACTGCTGAGCAAGCAAGAGCCAGTTAGGTCATATTAGGCAATAGTAAGTGCAGAAAATGGAATATGCTGAAGTCGACATTTTTTCAGGCACTTTTAGAAATTATGAACATAGTCCACAGTCAGGTCTGTGGGTCACATTGAGTGAGAAGGACAGTGTTGCTACAAAGAAACCATGCTGTTATGTTACTGAAGATGTATTTCTTTAGTTTCATTGTTTGTGTCCGGATATTCCAATTTTGAACATGTACCTGTGGGGACAGAGTAAATACACAGGGACTGTATGTTCTGTGCTGCTTTCTGCTTCCTTTCTTTAACTATTCACTGCCATGGTGTCTGTTTGCTGCAGCATCATTACTGTTCTATCACAGCTGGTTTACAAATGCATTAAGGGAACTCTTTTCTTTATTTTAGCTGTAGAAAAACAAAAGAACTAAGAACATTTTCATTGATCCTATCAATAATTTTTAAAGGAAATAAGAGGACTTTGCATGTTTGAGTCAACTTGTCGTCAGATTTTTTTTTAATTTTTCAGTGAAGAATATTTTTAATGAAATTAAAAACGAGTAAGAAAATTGCTGAAAGATTAGTGTGTTCAGTTGCAGCTGACCAAAATCATGTTGATCAAACTGTTAAGGTTCACTGCGCTTGTATGGGACGTGTCTGAACCCCAGGGTGACTTCATGTGAGTCAGTTTAAGGACCGCACAGGCAACGCCCAGTCTATATTTATGTCATATTTCAAAGTCTTAAATGTTCACAGTAATAGAGTGAGTAATTACCATTGTTTGTATATAAAGGTATTACTTTATTTTAGACAGTTATTTCCCCACCATCACAAAAACATTGGCATTTCCTTCTACTATTTGTTGTATTTGCTGTTATTAAAAATAATAATGCAAATGGATTTTAAATGTGTATTGATTTAATTCCAACATCCCCTCTGTTACTTTTTCAATACAATTTGTATTAAATGACAAATCATACATTAGTGTAAAGTGCTTCCAGCAGTAAGTTCCCAGAGGTCATTACTTTAGGTATACTTTGTCACAAGGATGTGACAGTGCTTAAACTTTATTTTATGTAGTTGAAGATACTTAGGTGACCTTCACTGTTCAAAAAGTACTTTGAGATTAGGACAGCTTTTATTATGAAGACCAAGTGGGATTGAACACAGTCATGGCTGTGCTACTATTGCCAGAAATACTTCACAATGCAGCATGTTTGAAAGGCCAGGCATTTGCAAACCACCAAGTGAAAACTGTTTTTGACATACATTAGGTAGTACACGTTAGGTGTCATACTGAATGAAATCACCATAACCATGGTCTGGGCTGTTAGAAGATTTACTGAGCCGGACATTTATATACAAATTTTGTAGATTAGTCTAAACCAGGGTAAGAGCATGAATCGTTAATGTCCTACATGTAAATCTTACAATGGTGTTGATGGGGAGATGATTTCCCTCCACAGTGGCAAAATAATTGACATTAATGTGTTGTTGAGGCTGTGGTAGCAAATTGGGTTTAAATGGACTTTTTCTGAAAAAGGTAAAACGCACCTGATACTTATCATAATTTTTCAATTACCCTGTTGTACCTAATTCAGAACTTTGAGGGAGTTTGAATAGACAATAACACCTGTAAAGATTCTGTCAAAATTAACTTTTATAATCATGTGACAATTTAGGTAACTATTGGGAAATGGCAGTTTATCCACTATTACCTTCAGCTCAAGAAAATCCCTGGGTGCTTCCATTTGAGAGTGAAAGGGACTGCAATAATAACAAGAAGAAAAGTTGGTCACATCAGCTAGCTCATCACTCCACAGTGCTTCACACCGTCTCTCTAAATCACAGTGGCCTGGTGTCATCATCACACTGCAGCATGGGGATAAAAGATACAGGTCCTGTGATGGAGGCTGCGGGCAGCAACGGAATCTAAAGCTTCTCAAATTTAACAAGTCAGGACTTCTCATACCACATCAAATGCAAAGAAGCAGAGATTGTAGTTGGTGGGTGTTCAAGGCACAGGGGACCAAACTCATGGTAATGAAGCTACCTAATTAAAAGTAAAAGTTAACTGGTTTCCACAATGTCCTCAAGGGTATAATATTAATCAAATAGCAAATTGTAAGGAAAAATAACTTTTCCTCTTCACACTGTTCAAAGTTGGTCTAATTAAATCTCCATACATTTAATTTCCTTTGACTTAAAATTGTTATAAATGATATTTTTGTTATATAGCTATAGATCACTTGGCTTTGTATAAGATGACAGGGGCCACTCAGTGTGAGCCACAGAAGATACTCAGCTAATTTTGCTGTTTCAGTCATTTTATGTGGAGCTCATTGTCCAGGTTTTCAGCCCTGCAGCTTTACTGTCTTGGTTCACTCTCTCCCTTCTCATAGTGTCACTTATGACCACAGCTGGTAGCTGTTTTCAGTGTGAAAAGCTCTAAAAACCAGTTAGACACAACCTGTCTGCACCAAATGGCCAACAGACAGACTGAGTATGTTATGGGGCGCTCAAACACAGAGTGAGCGAGCAGAGAAAAAGCGGACCCAGGTGGCTGGCTTCGGTGCAAGCAGTGAGGTTTATTTACAGTGAAGGTAGTGACATATATACACACAGGAGGTGTAATGAGGTAGATGACCGGGTGTCGATCAGCAGCAGCAGAAAAACAGTTGGTGGTATGGTGGATGATGATGTACCGGGCTGCGGACGCAGAGGTCACTCCTGGGCTGGTCGAGGTGGAGGTGATGATGGCTGTAGACAGAAGAGCAGGGATAAACTGGGTAAGGGAGACTGTGCATCGACCTGGGAGGCGGTGGCTGGTGGTGTAGATTAAATCCAGGGGGGTCCAGAGGAGAGGTCCGAAGAGGAAGAAGACACTAGAGACGGCAGGGCAGGATAACGACTAGGGTGCTAACAAGGACTAGAGAGAACAAAGACAATCTTAGCATAAACTTGATAAAACAACATAACAACCACTGGCCTGAAGACAGAGAAAGAACTGGCAGGGGAGTGACTGGTGAACAGTGTATAAGTATGGAGGAGACTAATGAGGTGCAGCTGGTGAGTAATCAGGGAAGCGGGGCAGGTGTGTTGAATAGTGTAATCAGTGCAAGGGCTAGGCTAGTGTGAGGAAAAAG
>NW_018128030.1:1236880-1242260 GCF_001952655.1 Monopterus albus | reverse complement strand
GGCAGGGCAGGATAACGACTAGGGTGCTAACAAGGACTAGAGAGAACGAAGACAATCTTAGCATAAACTTAAAACAACATAACAACCACTGGCCTGAAGACAGAGAAAGAACTGGCAGGGGAGTGACTGGTGAACAGTGTATAAGTATGGAGGAGACTAATGAGGTGCAGCTGGTGAGTAATCAGGGAAGCGGGGCAGGTGTGTTGAATAGTGTAATCAGTGCAAGGGCTAGGCTAGTGTGAGGAAAGAGAAGAGAGGAAGGTGTAGCTGGGCAAACCTGACAGAGTATGTGACTGGGTGGTGAACAAAGTGGAGCATTTAGCTGCTGTAGAGATAGAAATTTCCCACAGGAGACCAAAAACAGAGGTAAAAGATAATACTGGACATTTTTTCTAGCTAGATTACCAGAAAGATTATTCTAAATCATGCTCCATATCTAGTGGATGTACAGCATAATTACACATCTGTTTGCCAAGAAGCTCACCATCTTGAAACGTGATAGTATGTCAGTGTTATGTTGGGAACTTTTTTACACTGTCCCCAAGAGGCCAAAAAGGCTAATCAGTTATAACAGGCTTAAGAACATTGAAAAAGAGGCGTGCTTGCCTTTCACTAGAGCTGTGTTTCAGTAGCAAGTGTCTGCACATAAAAGTCAGAGTGATCCATTGTACACAGACAGCTGCTCATGCAAACAGGCTTGTATGCTATTTTAGTCTATGGACAGCCATGGCAGGCTCACAGAAGACTGGCATGCAAGTGGCAAAGTGTGCACACAGGTGTAATAAAAGTTGCAACTAGAATGCATTAACATGTTCGACTTGCTTCACAGTCACTCATAAGTGAAAAGGGCAAAGATAAAATGTATAAACGAAAGCTTTTCAGCAATAAAGGGGCATCTTTGGAAGGATTCAATAATTGTTCCTGTGCCTAAGAACAAAACCCCAAAGGCACTCAGTGATGTTAGACCAGTGGCACTTACCTCTCTGGTCATGAAAATGTTTGAAAAGCTGGTGAAGAATGCATTTTTAAGCTCTGTACAGGATAATTTGGACCCTCTCCAATTTGCTTACAGGTCAGGCAGATGCAACAGGGATGCTTTTAAACATGGTTCTTAAACATTTTGAGGGGGCCGGATCCCAAGTCTGTCTACTTTTTATTGACATCTCCTCTGCTTCTAACTGCATTCAGCCCCATTTTTAATGGATAGGCTGAAGAGCATTCATAACACTGATGCTGGCTTAATTTGGACCTTTTAATAGAGAGGTCACAGTGGGTGAGGGTGAATGATGTTTTATCAGATGCCCTTTTCTCCTCTACTGGATCCCCTAGGGCTGTGTCCTCGTCCCTCTGTTATTTGTTTTATACACAAACGAATGTCAAAGCCATCATGACAGATGCCACATTATCAAACTAGTGCAAATCATCCTTTTTCAACATTAATGTGGCAAAAACAAAAGATATGTGCATTGGTTTTTTAGTACAAATCCCACTGCTATCCCTCCTGTTGTTATGGAAGACCTGGTTGTTGAACTGGTGCAGCAGTACAAATATGTTGCTTTGAGCCCCAGGTTGATGCTCTGTGGGGAAAAAAAACACATCAGCATATTCATTTTTATTGTAAGCTTTCCAGTTTTGATGTCAACACCACATTTATGAAGATGTTTTATTGAATCAGTTCTTATCTCTTCCTTTATTTGTTGGCACTGGGTTATTTCTGTCAAAAGGAAAAATTGTTTACAGGTTATTGTGAAGATGTGCTCCAAAATTGCTGGCACATCCTTAAATGGCCATTATGACCATTATAAGGTCAAGTCTCTTAAGGAAGCCCGGTCAGTCCATCCCTTGTGGGGTGAATTTATGTTCCTTCCATCATGGCGCAGAAACAAACTGCTGCAATGCAGAATGAACAGGTTCAGAAGATCATTGGTTCCTGTTGCTATCAATCTTCTTAACAACACTTGAAATGATAGTCTGTGTCTGGTATTGTTGTTTTTATAGTGCTGACTGTTTAAAACACTGTAGCAAGTATTTGCAAGAGTAAGTACATCTACTGGAAATAATGAATAAGAAAGACAAAAAGATCTTGATATGGTAAACATTTTTATATTTACAATGTTTAGTAAGTAAACACTTTGTTAAAAGGATCTGTATTAGTTAAATCACGTTTCTGGTTAAAAGGATCTGTATTAGTTAAATCACATTTCTGGTTAAACCTTCATCCATTTAGGATCCAGTTTTCCTGCTGTTCTAGGTTCACCTCTCATTCAAATGCTATAAACTGCAGAGCAGAGCCATTTCACTTGCGGTATCAATTAAAATTTGAATGAAGACTTTGATAAAATTATTTACATTTATTTATTTATTTTTATATTTGTTTTACATGATAAATTATTAAAATGCAAATTTTTAAAAATGCAATAGATTCAAATATATCAATTCGAGCAAGATCAAATTCAGATTTTTGTATATTTGAGTACAGAAACATTTGAGTTGTTTTAAAACGGTGCACTACAGGATCACGTATAGTGTGTGTTGGCAATAGAGGAGGCCTGAGATGAGGGGAGAGGTGTGGACTGGAGAGACATTCTTAGTGTAGGCTGAAAGATGAGCACTGCCTCTTAGTGTTGATAGAGAGGGAAGACTGAAGTGTCATAAGAGAACTGGGAGTCTTTGGAACATACAGTGATTACAGGTTACTGCACACACACACTCACACACACATTCCAAGTTTTCATTTACTGTGAACTACAGGTCACAGTAGCAAGCATACAGAAAGTTTAATTTTATGATTTTCAGTCTGGTCTAAGTAATTTTGGCATATCTAAAATGATACTTTTGGCAGATTCCCAGCACAAGAAAGGTGAGTGGAATTGTGTTCATGATGCTCAAAGTATCTAAAAGTGGCGTGAAAAAACGAACAGCAGCACGTCATCCTACACCACATTATTTGTCACACTTGTGCTAAGTTATTGTAATAATTTGGCTCTGCTGTAGTCAGATAATGAATAGAATTGAAGAGTAGGGTGAAACATTTGTCGATGTATTGTTGACCTTTATGCGCACTTCTGGATTAGTCCTCACTTAATTTTGTTTGGAAGACAGTTCTTAGCTTTTCAAGGCTGTAACCCGATACCAATGAAAAATGGCAGAAATTCAGCAGACAAGTGGAGTAACCATGACAAAAAGCACATTTCCTTCAGCTGAGGAATGGACTTTACTGGAATGTATTTCAGTTTCTTTCCATTTGATCCTGTTGTCTTCAGTGCTCCTGCTGGCTCAGCACCAAATGTACTATATAGTCTCAGTTTGTGACTGTGATTAAATTTGTGACATGACAAGGCTGAAAAGATTCCTTTTCAGATGAAACATACATATATGCCTCTGATCTCACTTTATGTCGAGTTGAAAATGTGCGTCTGAATGTAGCTTTTGCTGTTCACACTAATTAGAAAGCACCAGGGCTTCTTATATCAGGGCAGTACATTTTGCTGTTTATCTGCACCACATTTGGTGGCTTTGCAGTTTGACATAAAGCAGAAGGCAAACAAATCCTGGACTAATTAAAAATAATCAGATTTGGCTGACTGGTAAACCCACCAAACTGTAAGGTCAGGCGCTTACTAGATGATGAGCCAGCCACTCTGGCTGTCACACACGAGTTCTCAGGATTGGCACATTGTTGGGTTCATCACGGGTCAAGAGGAGAACAGTGAAGATTTCTGCAGACCTCTCACATCCTGGACACAAACTGTTTGAACTCCTCTCCTCTGGATGGAGTTACAGGTCACTGTATGCCAAATCAACCAGGCACAAGGACAGTTTCTTCCTCCGGGCCGTCAGTTAATCCATGTTTATATGTATAACAAGATACACCACAGTGCAGTAACTCACAGATGTAACCGCTGTACAAACATAGCTCATTTTTAACTCGTACATACAGTATGTCTATATTTAGAAATACATGGTTGTTTGTCTTCTTGTCATTCACTTTATTTCTTTTTCTCTGTTTTATTTTATGCACATCGAGCTAAATGCTTTGTATTTTTAAGGTACTTGGCAACAAGGTTTGATTGAAATGCCATGAGACAAGAACTATTTTCAGTAAAATAGCATTATTTCAGTTTTGCTTGTATGATGAACTCAGTTTAACTCTAGCATTGTCTCTTGGTTGTTTTTCTGCTGTTAAATTTATGTTTTACATGCTATCATGTATGTAGAGCTGTCAGCCTTAAACAACTCTTATATTTACACTCATAACATATTTATAATTAGTAACCGGGTTCAGTGCAGCTGCTGGATCTTCCGTGGATCCAGCAGATAAAAGGTTTGACACCTCTTAATCTTTTTCCAGTGATGATTTTTATTAATGCTTTAGAGTCTAACTGACTCATCGCCATCATGGTGCACACAACTGCAGCCATTATTCTGACGTTCCAGGATTTCAAAAAATATTTTTGTGTCAGGGTCACGTGGCCACTCTCCCCTGGAACCTGCATGGATAACCTTTGCAGTTGGCAGCTCATGAATAAATATAAGTTCAATTTAACAGTTCAGTGACTGTTTCAGAGACGTGTTGTATTATTAAATGAACGAACCCTAGGATGAACTAGATTGCCCAGTAGTGATGTCATTACTCCTTTATTACAAACATGACTTGGTCTTTAATAGCTACTTTCACAATAGTGCACTAAATGCACACCTGTGCTTATGAAATGTCTAAATGCAAGCGTGGCATCTTTGATAATATATTGTTTGTTTGTGTTGTTGTAGCCTTGAATGGCTTTCAGAGAGCTGGATCCTTTACTGCTGAGAGTTCTGGCTGATGGGGCTGATACGTTGATGAGTTTGGCCTTTTTATCTGCAACGGGTCAGGATAAGTCTACATGTAACATAAACACCAACAAGGTCACAGCCAAAAGTATTGAGGGGAACTTTGCTGTCATCCATCATATGTACACACCAGTGCACACCAGTGCTGAACTATTTTCTGCCTTGCTATCACACACACTAACAGCTGTTAGCAGACACAGTAAGAGGAGAAGAAACACAAACATTTTGCTACTGTCTTCCCCAAATACATTTTTGTTTACTTTTGTTTTCTAACATCTATGTGTCTACTTCTACTTCACCAAACAAGTTCAAAAACAACTGTTTGCCTCAATTCAATAATAATAAAAGTGGCAGTTTTACAGACGAGCACAATTATATTTCTCAGTGTTGTATCAATAAGAAGCTGCAGCGTGAATAGCAAAAGCAACAAGAGTTCCAGAGCAGCAAGTTCAAATTTGTTTGCTCATCTTATCAGTACTGGACTAGTAGTTTGATACTTGACTAATTAGTGTATTTATACAGAATGACATTAAAACAATAACATTTTAAA